>NW_003852714.1:382174-383736 GCF_000181295.1 Otolemur garnettii
GAAAGTATTTCAAAATGTATATGAAAACACTACACTGTACCCCATGTTTGCATTAATATATACAGCTATCATTTAGTAAAAAAAAAAAAAAAAAAAAGGAAAGAAAACACTTGAAAGGAAATCAGGAGTGCGGGCTGAGAGAAAATATGAACTGCAATTTAAGGAATGTGGTTTAGGCAAGCCTCATGAAGAAGGTAGCATTTAAAAATTAAAATAAGTGAAAAAAAACTAACTTGTGGAGATGGAGCGCAGAATGATTATCAGAGGCTGGGAATTGTATCAGAAAGCTGGGGGGTATGAAATGAGGATGGTTAATGGGTACCAAAACACAGGTACAATGAATAACATCTAGTATTTTGCAGTGCAATAGGGTAACTATAGTTAAATATACAATATTGTATATTTAAAAATAACTAAAAGGGTGGAATTGGAATGTTCCTAACAGAAAGAAATGATAAATATTTGAGGTGATAGATAACCCAGTTATTCTGACTTGACCATTACACATTGCATGTCTGTATCAAAATATCACATGTACCCTATATATGCACGACTTTATGTATCCAGAATAAATATAAATAGAAAACTTAAAAAAAATAAAGGAGATAAGGAAGTTAGCCAAGCAGGCATCAGAAGAACAACCACAAAGAATGTGCTGTCCTGCTTAAGGATTAACATGGAGTGTGGCTGGAGCAGTCAGAAAGGAGAATGTGATAAGAGATGAGGTCATAGAAGTGGATATCAGATTATATATGGCCTCATAGGTCATGGTAAGGACTTTAAGGTTTTATTCTGATCCACTCCCTTCCCTCTTCTAACCCATTCTCTGCCTCAGAATCTCATTTATAATAGATTGAATCAATAGATTCCCTTGCCTTTTATCTTTGAGTTCTGTTCAGCTGATGAGCAATCCCAGGAAGAGACAGTGGGAAGGGAGAAGAGAAAAGTACAGGTACTTACTGTGTTTCCCCGAAAATAAGACACTGTCTTAATTTATTTTTTCTCAAGAAGACACACTTATTTTCAGGGGATGTCTTATAAAAGGTATTCTAGTCTTCCTTACTGCTTCCAGCCCAAATGCATGGAGTGGCATGTGCTGCGTAGCCACACCCATCACTAGGTCTTATTATCAGGGTAGGGCTTATATTTAACAAATGCATAGAAATCCTGCTAGGGCTTATTTTTTGGGTAGGTCTTATTTTCGGGGAAACATGGTATTAGTTACCAGGCTCCCTCCCTACAGGGTTGTTTCACGTTAGCTGCATCCCTGTACTGAATTTCACAGAACTTGTCAATCTGGTCCTCTCCATATAAATACTCTTCCTTCTGGGTTCCAGTAAATGCTTCTTCCTTTACAGCTTTCAGGCTAGGAATATAACAACTAACTTGTCACAGCCTAGGGAGGTGATTTTCAACCATTGTTGGGCTATGTGACGATCTTACGTGTGCTGCAAAATTTTTAAAGATTGTTAATGAAATTAATTTTGAAAGAAGTTCAAGGCTCGGCGCCTATAGCTCAACCGGCTAAGGCACCAGCCACGTACACCTAAGGTGGTGGGTTC
>NW_003852714.1:383948-387748 GCF_000181295.1 Otolemur garnettii
AAGTTCAAAGCACAGCAAGTATATATTTTTTTACTCTTATTTTTGGCCAACAGAGTGTGCTGCAGAAGTTCAACTGAATTATAGGTTCAGTTGTGCACTGAGACAAAAGAGATTGAGAAACACTGCCCTAGGGTATTGAATTATTTTTTGAGGTTTGCATACAGTCTGCTGAAACTTTTGTAAAGGGTATTTTATTAAACCTTTAAATTATCCTAACTTGGGCACATTATCTGTTTCTTACTGGGACCCCAATAGATTTGGAAGCCATTTGAGGAATTGTCGCATGTATAAAAGTGGAATGACTGTTTTCATATTTTTATTCTATTTAAACCTCCTCCTTCTTATTTTAATTTTCTCCTTTTTAGAAAATTCATATTCAAAATGAAATGAAAGTACATATTGAGTACCTATAAGGTGACAGACACTATAATAGTTGCTGGGGATACAGTAGTGAATAAATAAAGCAAATCCATGTAGTTATGTAAGCTAGTTGGTGCTGGCAGACAGTATTTACGTAAATAAATACAGTAGAACCTTCATAGTTGACCAGCTCCTTACCTTGGCCCCCACCTCAATTGACCTAATTTTCATAGACTGAACATGCACCACATGTATGCATCAATACAGTAAGCCTATGTTGACCACCTCCATATGTTGGCCAGTTTGTTACAGTTAACTTACAGATGTTCACTGTATGTGATGTGTCACAAGGAGATAGATTCTCAGTACAAAATAAAGTAGGAATAGAAGGAGGTTTTGCTGTTATAGGGGGTAAGTTTACCATTTCAACATTATTGATTTATCCAATTATATTCTTCTTACTCTTGTTTTTATTTTCGTTTATTTATTTTATTTGTGCAAATTGATGGGATATATAAGAAAAATTTTAACATGCATCTAATATGTAGAGATCAAGTCAGGATATTCAGAGTGTCCATTTACTGAGTCCAATATGTTTTTTGTTAAGTATAGTCATCTTACTGTGCTATCAAACATTGAATTTGTCACTTTTATCTTACTATTTGTTTGCACTCTTTAAATAGCTTCTTTTCATCTTCCCTTTTACCCCTACCCACATTTCTCCATCTGTGTTACTTTTGCACTCTCTGTCTCCAAATGTTCAAATATTTTAGCTCTCATGTATAGATGAGAAAATGTTATGTTTGTCTTTTTATGCCTAGCTTGTTTCACTTAAGGTAATGACTTTCAGTTCATTCATACTACCACAAATGACATTATTTTATTCTTTTTATGGCCGAATAGAACTCCATTGTGTATACATGACCTCTATGTTTATCCACTCATTATCTTTTGGCTTTTAAATTCTATTTTTTAAAAATACTCATAAATAGGGCAGCGTCTGTGGTTCAAGGAGTAGGGCGCCAGCCCCATATACCAGAGGTGGCAGGTTCAAACCCGACCCCGGCCAAAAACTGCCAAAAAAAAATACCCATAAATAAAACAATATACCTCAACCAACTGTTCTTTAATAAAGCAGACAAAAACGTACACTGAGGAAAAGACACCCCATTCAATAAATGATATTGGGAAAATTTCATAGCCATATGCAGAAGAACAAAACTGGATTCCTATCACTCATCATATTTAAAAATTAACATAAGATGGGTTAAAGACTTAAATGTAGGGCCTGAAACAATAAAAATCCTAGAAGAAAATCTAGGAAAAACACTTCTGGATATAGGCATACACAAAGAATTCATGACTGAGACCCCAAAAGCAAATGCAATAAAAACAAAACTGGAAAAATGAGACTTAATTAAACTAAAAAGCTTCTGCACAGCAAAATAAATCAACACAATAGACAACCTATAGAATGGGAAAAAATACTCACAAACTGCATGTCTGACAAAGGATTAATATACAGGATCTGCAAGGAACTCAACTCAGCAAGAAAAAACAATCCCATGAGGAAGTGTGAAAATGACATTAACAAGCATTTTATAAAAGAAGATATGCAAATGGCCAAAAAACACACAAAAAAGGTTCAACATTTTTACTAATCATCAGTAAAATTCAAATTAAAAGCACAATAAGATATGGTCTTGTTATTCTATTTAGAATGGCTATTATTATAAAGTCAAAAAAGAAACAATATTGGCATGCATGCTTTGAAAACAGAATTTTTACATTGTTGATGGGAATATAAATTAATACAATTTTTATGGAGATTATTTGGAGATTTCTCAAAAAACTACACGTGGATGCACCATTTGATCCTGCAAATCCCACTACCGAATAGGTACCCAGAGGAATATAAGTCATTATATTAAAAAGATACTTGCACTTGTGAGTTCAGCACAGCAGCACAATTCACAGTCACAAAGATTTGGAATCAGTTTAAGTGCCATCAATGGATGAGTGTAAAAAGAAAATATGGTATATATACCATGGAGTACTAACAGTGATGGGAAAGAATGAAATAATGTCTTTCGCAGCAACTTGGATGGAACTGGAGCCCATTATCCTAAATGAAGTGACTCAGGAACAGAAAAATAAATGACACATGTTGTCACCGACAAGTGGGAGCTAAATAATGCTACACAAGGGCACACAGAGTGGTATAATGGATGTGGAACCCTCACAATGGGGGAGGGCTAGAGGAAGTGGGGGATGAAAAATTACCAATGGGGTACAATGTGCACTACTTGTGTGATAGGTACATCAAAAGCCTGAACTCCACCACCATACAATATATACATGCAATGGAATTCAACTTGTACCCCCTAAATCTATTCAAATTATAAAAGAAAAAAATATAGATTCATTGAGATATATTCACATACCATACAATTCATTATTATTTTTTTTGACAGAGTCTCATTTTGTTGCCCTCAGTAGAGTGCTATGGCATCATAGCTCACAGCAGCCTCAAACTTTTGGGCTCAAGTGATTCTCTTGCCTCATCCTCCCAAGTAGCTAGGACTATAGGTGTCTGCCATAATTCCTGGCTATTTTTAGAGATGGCTGTGGGTGGGGGTGTCTCGCTCTTACTCAGACTGGTCTTGAACCCGTGAGCTCAGGCAATCCACCCGCCTCGACCTCCCAAGTGCTAGGATTACAGGCGTGAGCCACCTCACCCTGCAACAATTCATTCTTTTTAAAGTATACAATTCAAAGATTTGAGTATATACACAGATGTGTGCAACTATCACCACAAACTGATTTTAGAACATTTTCCTCAGTTTTTATCTATCATCATTCCTTTATCCTCCTGTCCCACCTCCTAGCCCTAAGTAATAACTTTTCTACCAAATTTTCCTATAGATTTATTTATTCATGTCTTTCATATTAATTGAATAGTATACTGTGTGCTATTTTTGTAACAGGTGTGTTTCACTGATTATGCTTTAGGGGTTCGCCCATGTCATAGTATGTATTATTACTTATTTTTCATAATACATACATATTTTTATTTTAATAGATATGAGAGGTACAAGAGCTTGTGACCTGGGTATAATATATGATGGTAAAGTGTGGGCTTTTAGTGTACTTATCATCTGAATAGTGTACATTACATCTATTAAGTAATTTTTGATCCCTCGCTCCTGCCCTCTTGCTCTTCCTATTCACCAGTGGTTAGTATTCCCCTCTGTACAATCACACATACCCACACTTTAGCTCTCTCCCACTTATAAGTGAGAACATGTGGTATTTGATTTTTTTATTTTTTGAGACAGAGCCTCAAGCTGTCCCCCTGGGTAGAGTGCTATGGCTTCACTGCTCACAGCAACCTCCAACTCCTGGGCTCAAGCGAATCTCCTGCCTCTGCCTCCCAAGTA
>NW_003852714.1:387862-391332 GCF_000181295.1 Otolemur garnettii
CCACTTGAGCCACAGGCACCGAGCCTGGTATTTGATTTTTATAATATATATTTTATTGTATGTATATGTACCACATTTTATTTAGGTATTTCTCAGATGTTGAGCATTTGGGTTATTTCCACCTTTAGGCTCTTATGAGTAATATTGCTATAAACATTTAGGTACTTGTTTCTTCATTGGCATATTTTCATTGTTCCTGGGTGTAGATCTAGGAATGGAATCTATGCCTCATGCAGTATGATGTAATGACCAATTATGCGTCCTCAAAATTTATATGTTGAAATCTAACCCCCAGTGTGAAGTGGAACCTATGAGAGGTAAAGAAGTCATGAGGGTAGGGCCCTTATGAATGGAATTAGTGCCCTTCTAAGAAGAGGCCAAAGAGGTAGTTTGCCCTCTTTCTGCCATGTGACTATACAATAAGAAGTCAGAAATCTGCAGCCTTGAAGAGAGCCTCACCAGAACCTAACCATGATGGCACCCTGATCTTGGATTTCCAGCCTTCAGAACTGTGATAAATACACGTCTGTTGTTTATAAGCCACCTAGTTTGTAATTTTGTTATAGCAGCTTGAAGTAAAACAGATGGTAACTCTATGTTTAACAACTTGAGGAACTTCCAGACTGTTTTCCAAAGTGACAGGACCATTTTATATTTCCACCAGCAGTGTGTAAGTGTTTCAATGCTTCACTTCATCTCCAACACTTGTTATCTGACTTTCAGAGTGTAGCAATCCTAGTGTGCATGAAGTGGTATTATATTTTAATTTTAATTTGCATTTCCATGATGATGAATGATGTCTCACGTAAGTTTTATATGTTTCCTGACAAGCTGTATATGTTCTTTGGAGACATATCTATCTATTCATATCTTCTACCCATGTTTAATTGGATTATTTTACTTATTAATAATATCATTAAGAGTTATGTATTCTGGATAAAATTTTCTTATCAGATATATGATTTTCAAATATTTTCTCTGATTATGTGGTTTTCTTTCTACTTTCATAATAGTGTCCTTTGAAGCACTAAAGGTTTTAATTTGATAAAGTCTAATTTAACTCTTTTTTATGTTTATGGTTTTGGCATTATATCTAAAAATCCTTTGCAAAAATCTAAGGTCATGATTTTTACCCATGTTTTCTTCTAAGTGTTTTGTGGTTATTGCTTTTATATTTAGACTTTTAATCTGTTTTTAGTTAATGTTTCTGTGTGGTGTGAGATAAGGGCTCAATTCCATTTTTGCACATGTCTATTCAATTCCTCTAGAACATTTGTTAAAAATATCATTCTTTTTGCACTGAATGGTCTTGGCACCATTACCAAAAATCAGTTGAAAGGATTTATTTCTGTACTCTCAGTTTCATTCCATTGAGTAATATGTGTTCTTGTGCCAGTACTACACTGTCCTGATTATTAGTGGTCTATAATAAGTTTTAAAATTTGGAAGTATGAGTCCTACTACTTTATTCCTTTTTTCAGTATTATTTTAATTAATCTGGGACCCTTGCAATTTCAAGTGAATGTTAGAGTCAGTTTGTCCATTTACACAAAAACATCGGCTGGGATTCTGGAGCAAATTGATCAAATCTATAGAACAGTTTGGGGAGTATTGCCACCTTAACAATATTAAGTCTTCTGAACTGTGAAGATAGGGTATTTCTCCTTGAATTTTTATCATTCAGGTTACTTTATTTATTTGTTTATTTAGTAGATTTTGGGGTACAAGTGCATCGATATATGATAATAGTGCTAAAATCTAAGCATTTTGTGTCATCATTTCCTGACTAGTGTATATATTACCATTATGTAATTTCTCACACTATTCTCCCTCCCACTCTCCCCCAGTGTGAGTCTCCAATGTCAATTATATCACTCTGTGTGCACCTGCATAGCCATAATTTAGCTCTCACTCACAAGTGAGAACATGTGGAATTTATTTATTTTTCTGTTTTTGAGTTGCCTCACTTAGGATAATGGCCTTTAGCTCCATCCAAGTGGCCTCAAAAGACATTATTTCATTCTTTCTTAAAAGTGGGTAATACTTCATGGTGTATGTATGTGAATTAATATATATCACATTTTCAGGCGGCTCCTGTGGCTCAGTGGGTAGGGTGCTGGTCCCATATACCAAAGGTGGCGGGTTCAAACCCAGTCCTGGCCAAACTGCAAACAAAAAAATAGCCGGGCATTGTGGCAGGTGCCTGTAGTCTCAGCTACTCGGGAGGCTGGAGAAAGAGGATAGCCTAAGCCTAGAAGTTGGAGGTTGCTGTGAGCTGTGTGATGCCATGGCACTGTACCATGGGTGATAAAGTGAAACTTTGTCTCTACAAAAAAAAAAAATAAAATAAATAAATATATATATATATATGTATATGTGTGTGTGTGTGTGTATATATATATACATTTTCTTTATCCACTTGTTTGTACATTGATTCCATACCTTTGCAATTGCGGATTGTGCTGATATAAACATGATGAGTGCAGGTATTTTTTTTTATTTTAATCTGCCTTGTAATTTCATATAAATTTTTCATCTTTTTATTTTTTGTTTTCAAAATATTACAGGCATACAAATGTTTTTGGCTACATAAATCACTTTTGCTATGCTTTAGTCAGGGTTATAAGTGTGCCTATCACCCAAATAGTGTTCATTGTACCTGTTAGGTAGGCTTTCATCCAACCCTTTCTCCATTCTCCCCCACTTGATTTCCACTGAATTTTATTTCCCTCTGTGCACATGTGTGATCATGATTTTAGTCCAATTTAATAGTGAGCAGGTGTAGTGTTTATTTTTCCATTTTTTAGATAAGTTACTTAGGATAATGGTATCCAGTTCCATCCAAGTTGCTACAAAAGGTCTCAATTCATCCTTCTTAATGACTGTGTCATATTCCATACTATACATATACTGCATTTTGTTAATCCACTCATGAATTGATGGACATTTGAACTGATTACATATCATTGTAATTGTGAATTGTGCCACAACATTCAAGTGCAAGTGTCTTTTTCATAAAATGACTTTTTTTCCTTTGGGTAAATACCTGGATTGCTAGATCAAATGGTAGGTCTACTTTTAGTTCTTTGAGGAATCTCCATATTTTTTTTCCCATAGAGGTTGTACTAATTTGCAATCCCACCAACAGGGTACAAGCGTTCTTTTTGAACCCATGTCAACATCTATTGTTTTTGGACTTTTTAATAAAAGCCATTCTAATGGAGATACGCCATTCTCTCCTTGTGGTTTTAATTTGCATTTGCCTGATTATTAATGATGTTGAGCATTTTTTCATATGTTTATTGGCCATTAGTCTATCTTCCTTTGAAAAGCTTCTGTTGGCTCGGCGCCTGTGGCTCAAGTGGCTAAGGCGCCAGCCACATACATCTAAGGTGGCGGGTTCGAATCCCCAGCCCGGGTCCACCAAACAACAATGATGGCTGCAACCAAAAAATGGCCGGGCATTGTGG
>NW_003852714.1:392158-403751 GCF_000181295.1 Otolemur garnettii
TAGCTGGGACCACAGGCGCCCGCCACAACGCCCGGCTATTTTTTGGTTGCAGCCATCATTGTTGTTTGGCGGGTCCGGGCTGGGGATTCGAACCTGTCACCTTAGGTGTACGTGGCTGGCGCCTTAGCCGGTTGAGCTATAGGTGCCGAGCCATGTCTGTATTTTCATACAAATACCATGCTGTTTTGGTTACTATAGCCTTGTAAGCTTGTTACTATAGCCTTTGCTTTGAAGTCTGGTAATGTGATACCTACAGACTTGTTCTTTTTCCTTAAGATTGCTTTGGCTATTTGGCCTCTTCTCTAGTTCCAAATGAAACATAGAATTATTTCTTTCTAGATCTGTGAAATATAATGTTGGTATTTTAGCAGGGATTGCATTGAGTTTATAAATTTCTACATGTCCATGTTGGGTAGTATGGACATTTCAACAATCCTAGTTCTATTGATATATGTACATGATATGTGTTTCCATTTGTTTGGTGTGATTCTTCTGGTTTTTCTAGATATAAGATCATATCATCAGCAAAAAGCAATAGTTTGACCTCTATTTCCTGATAGGGATACACTTTATTTCTTTTTCCTGAATGATTTCTCTGGCTAGTACTTCCAGCACTATGTTGAATAGAAGTAATGACAGTGAGCACCATTGCCTTGTTCTAGTTCTTAGTGGGAATGATTTCAACTTTTCCTCTTTCAGTATGATGTTGGCTGTGGGTTTGTTATATACTGCTTTTGCACTTTTGATATATATTCCTTCTAAGCCTAGTTTTTTGAGGGTTTTTATCATGAAATGGTACTGAAGTTTGTTAAATTCTTTTTCTGTATACATTTAGATGATCATATGATCTTTGGTTTGCTTCTGTTTATGAGGTGAATAACACTTATTGATTTATGTATGTTGATACTTTTGTAAAATTCATTTTTAAGCATCTTAATCCTTTCAATCCTGCATCCTTGTATGAAGCCCACTTAGTTCTTGTGGATTTTTTTGGTGTACAGTTGAATTTGGTTTGCTAGTATTCTTGAGGATTGTTGCATCTACATTCATAAGGGATATCGGTCTGTAGTATTCTTTTTGTTTTGTGTCCCTTCCTAACTTTGGTATCAATATGAAATGGGCTTCGTTGAATTACTTGGGGAGGATTCCCTCTTTCTCAATATTATGTAATAATTTCTGCATTATGTGTACCAGCTCTTCTTTGTAGGTCTGGTAAAATTCAGCTATAAATACATCTGGTCTGGGGCTTTTGTTTTTGTTGGAAGCTTTTATTTGCCTACTTCCATTTCATTGTCCATATTGTTGGTCTATTCAGGAGTTCTATTTATTCATGATTGAGTCTTCAGAACTTGTGTGTTCCAGGAATTTGTCCATTTTCTCTATGTTTTCTAGTTTATGTGTGAGGAGATTTTCATAGATGATATTTTGTATTTCTAAATTTTGTATTTTGAATGAACTCACTCAGTCAAAAACAGAGCAGAGAATTAGGAGAGATGAACAAAGCATACAAGAAACATGGAATTAAGTATAACACCCCAATTACTGGCCAGGAGTTCAAAACCAGTCTAGGCAACATAGCAAGACCCTGACTTTACAAAAACTTTTCAAAATTAGCCAGGGATGCGGACTTGCAACTATAGTCCCAGCTACTCTGGAGGCTGAGTCAGGAGGATCACTTGAACCCTGGAAGTCAATACTGCAGTGAGCTAAGATAGTGCCACTGCATTCCTGCTTGGGTGACAGAGAGACCCTTTCTCAAAGAAAAAAAAAAGTTACTTATAGCCATTAGCCTGGAAAAGATCACCAAGACCAAGGGAGTATAGATAGAAATAAGTAGAAAAATAGAGACTAAGTCCTGGGACACTCCCATTTTAAAAGATTTAGAAGAGGAGGGTGGTGCCTGTGGCCCAAGGAGTAGGGCGCCGGCCCCATATGCCAGAGGTGGCGGGTTCAAACCCAGCCCCGGCCAAAAACTGCAACAACAACAAAAAGATTTAGAAGAGGAGAAGTTAGTAAAGAAAACTGAGAAGGAGCAGTCAATGAGTTTAAAAGAAATAGGAGAGTGCAGCGTTCTGGAAGCCATGTGAAGAAAGTGAAGTGTGGAGAACAAGACTCATCAGTTATGCCAAATACTAGTGATAGTTCAAAATGAGGGATTAAGAAATGATCATGGAATGAACAATGTGAATGCCATTCATGACCTTGGTGGAAGTAATTTTAGTTAAGTAGAAGAGGTGAATTCCTCATTGGGATATGTTCAAGAGAGAATAAAAAAATCGCAAACAGTGAATAAATGCAACTATTACAAGTCGTCAACTAGATATCTTGGGAAAGAAGTATCCTGACAGATGAAACAGACATTGTAAGACCCTATGAAAACAGTGAGTGTGGCTTCTTTGAGGAACAACAAAGGAGCTACAGCTAGGGCAGAGTGAGTGAGGAATATAACGGGCAGAGAGAATGAAGGATTGTGAAGAATGATGATTTGGGGCTCCCTCTTGATACTAGATAGATGTAAGTAGAAGGCCTAGGCATGTGCAGTCTTAGGCCAGGAACACTGGCTAAAGTGATGCCTTATATTTAACATGGAAAAACATGTCACATATATCTGTTAAAGAGATTTTCATCAACGGGCAGCAAAGAAATGGGATAATGGCAGGTGGGAGAATTGGTGTCAAGAGTAAGTACATATAAAAGGAATATAAATAGATAGATAGATAGATAGATAATGTGTGTAAAGATACATAGACATAGAGATAAGAAATAAAGAGATGAGTGTTTCCTGATAGAAATGATACAGTAGCAAGCACAATATTGATGATGTTAGAGATAAGAGTAGCAATATCATTGAGTTGGTGTGAAAGAAAGAGAACTAGTAAAAAAGGAGAGGGATCAATTTTAGAGAAGAGTATGGCAATTTCATGTATAATATCAACAAGAGAGGCCATGTATACATAGGCAGGTGCAGGTGGGTGAATTGATGTGGTGGTAGAAGTCTACGGAATTTTTCTTTTGATGAGTACAATTTTCGAAGAAAAACAGGGAACAAGAGAAGAGTTGGGATGGGGTGGTGTTGTAGGGAGTTTGAAGGGAGATAAGGTATAAAATAGTAACTTAGAATAGTCAGAATAGATAATAGGTGGCACTGCTGTCCAAAAATGGTGCTGTATCATGACTATTAGTTCAATCTATAGACATGTATTTATTCAGTATCTCCTGTGAACAAAACAAAGTGCCAGGGATTGGGGATATAAAGATGAATAGTAATCATTCATCTAAACTGACTGCTAAAATATTCAGTGGCGGAGAAAGTTAAAAAAAAAAAGTAACTTTTATATAGGAGAGCAACACTGTCACAGAAATGTCCATCTATGGGATGAATGATCCTGAATCACCAACACTCAGTCACCATGAGCACCCCTACTCCATGACCTGGCTAAGGTTTAGAACAGACAACACTGGACCACTTTCAAACCACCGTTTGCTCATCACAGCGTACTTACTCCTCAGTGGCCATAGAAAGCTAAAGAAGCCTGAATAGCTCATTCATCTTGGATCACAAAGTTCAAGACCGTCAGAGCTAACTGGAAAAACACTCCTATTTATTGTAGAGGAAACTTTTTTTATTTTTGCAGTTTTGGCCCCGGGCCGTGCTTGAACCTGCCACCCCTGGTATGTCGAGCAAGGGCCCTACTCCTTCAGCCACAAGCGCCACCCTGTAGAGGCACTTTTTATAATGAGGAATTGAGTGTGCTTGGGATGAAGGGAATATGGACACTCAGGACTAAAGGAGTGGGAGACGTTTGGGTTGTGGGGTCTGGGGAAGGCGGGTGTGTTCTGACATCATCAAGCCCCTGCTGCAGGGGTGAGACCCTAAGTAGAGCCCAGCCAGCGGAAGCAGGCCTGCAAGGGTAAAATGGAAGGAGGGGCAGAGAAGTGAACCCGAGCTCCCTGGGCCAATCAGAGAGGCTGGGCGGGGTCTGGGGCGGGGAAGCGAGCCCTGGGCCAATCAGAGAGGCTGGGCGGGATTAAAGGCGGGGCTTGCAGCGTGGTCTATAACCGAAAGGCTCTGCGCGGGAACGCTAAGCGGGGCCAGAGCAAGTGGAGGGCTCGTCGAGGTGGTCGATATTTCGCAAGTTTTCGAACCTTAAGGTGAGGTTGTGCCACACCACCGGAGTCAGGGGCAAGGACTGAAGAATGAGGGGGCTGCAGGGTCGGGGATATGGCGCCTTCGGGAGCCAGAGGGGCTGGGCTGTAGCTTCTGTGTTGGCTGGCGGGTCCGCGCCTTTGTCTTCCCGGGACGCCGCCTTCTGCCAGCCATGTGGAGCCCTCCTAGTATAGTTCCCGTAAGGAAGGCCCGAGGGGGCGGTCCCCCGAAGCTGCCTGTCCGCGGTAGCTGCCGGTCGGAGGCTAAGAGGACGAGGAGGAGTTGGGGGACGCCCGGAGTGGGTTCCTCCGTGGCCGTTAGGCTGGTCGCCTGGCAACAATAACAGTTATTTTAATCCGGGCACGGTGGCTCATGCCTGTAGTCCTAGCACTCTGGGAGGCCGAGGCGGGTGGGTCGCCTGAGCTCACAGGTTCGAGACCAGCCTGAACCAGAGTGAGACCTCGTCTCTAAAAATAGCCGGGCGTTGTGGCAGGCGCTTGTAGTACCAGCTACCTGGGAGGCTGAGGCAAGGGGATCGCTTGAGCCCCAGAGTTTGTGGTTGCTGTGAGCTATGACGCCATGGCATTCTACTGAGGGCGAAAAAGTGAGACTCTGTCCTCCCCCAAAAAACATAATAATAATAAAATAAGTATTTTTAAAAAATAGTTATTTTAAAAGGTACGTCAACTGGTCCTGACAAACTGGTCTGTGCGCCCAGTCCTACTATTATTTGTTAGTCCCAGTTTTCCACTTTGAGATTGGTATCTGATCCTTTTGCAAAGGCGGGGGGACTTAGGGTGACGTCGGCTGAATGAAGGCGCTTTATTGGGAATTCTGGTTGCTTGGAGGCCTCTCCATTGTACTCCGCGCACCACACGTGTCTTACTCCACAAGGGTGGGGCCAGGAATGCGCGTGAGAACTCTTCCTCCACCTCCGGCTTTTGGGATCTCCTATTGTTTCTTCTGGACAAACTCTGGTTCCCGGGGCGCCAGGCATTTCATCACAGCCGTGAGCCTTATATTGCTTCTCCCTTTACAGAGAAAACATGGTGAAATAAGACTCAACTCTTTTTGGTTTATCCCATTCTGCTAAAGTCCTAGGTCTGGCTGGGATTAGATGTCCCTTACAGCGTTTATCAACCAGCGCTATTATGAGACAAATAATTAGTTATGATGATATTAAACTCCCTTCCTCTTATTATAGCGCCGTAATGTACTGTCTTTCAGCCTCTGAAATTAGTACAACTTGTGTCACTCTTTTTTTTGTATGCAGGTCTACATCCCCTCAAAAATTGCAAAAAACATAATTGACTAGAAAGTGAAGATGTTCAAATATTGCTATCTACTGTTATAAAATCATTAACCGGTTAAACCCAGTCTTTATTTTTTCATTCTATCCCTTTCTGGTCTTGTGCTTCTATCACCCCCATTTTACCTTTGCTGGATTTTAAGAATGAGACATACTGGTTCTAGGTTTCTAGAGCATTTTGGTTTCTTAGTGCATTTGGATCCAATGACATTTACAGTACTGCCTATCAGATATGGGGTAATGATATGGAGTTAAGGTATTCTATAAAAAATCCATAACTTCATTTTAAGATTTGTTGCTGTTTTCTTCTTAGAAAATTATCAGGTAAAATAAATATTGCCATTAAATGTGAGAATTTATAGCTGTGACCCCTTTATGATAATAGTTCTGTCAATTAAAATTTGTTTTCCAGTCTTTCTGTAAGTCAAGATGAGTGATAAGCCAGACCTGTCCGAAGTGGAGAAGTTTGACAAGTCAAAACTGAAGAAAACTAATACTGAAGAAAAAAATACTCTCCCTTCTCAGGAAAGTAAGTCATGGGGGAGGAGGGGTCCTGATTGAGACAAACAGTGGGAAAAGTTGACAGATTCAGTAAATGAACCCTTGTAAATTTTACCACAATATAAGCATAATTAAAGAACCATTGTATTTAATGCAACAGTTAGAAATAGCAAATAGTTGTCCTCTTAATTTAGTTATATAAGTGGTTTTCACATTAAAGGTCTTAGTAGTAATGGAGGAATAAATGAGTTTCTTGTTGGAAAATTACTAAAAACCACCTTAGACCCACTCTTCTGGACTTAGCACCAGAAAAAACTTAGTTTTGTCTTATGTTATGTTTATTGGGTATTTTTATGCATCCAACAGTTTGGGTCATTGGCTTCATTCCTAAAGAACCATGTAAACTCTGCTGTTTTGATCTTTGCTACCTAATGACAAGTTAAGGTGAAAGAACAAGTTTAGATCTTGGGTATACTCAGGCTGCCAGACTAAAGGTATCAGTTTTGCCCTCCAGAATTATAACCTGCTGGAGAAATTCCAAATGTATTTGCAAAAGATGAGGGGCACTTTCTGTCATGTCAGTCTTGAGAGTTCCAAGGTTAGTGAAAATTGAAAAGCTACAACCTTCTAGTTGTATAAGGATAGAGAAATGTGGAGAAAATGCTTCACTTTCTCCCCAGTCCTATAATAATCTATGGAAAATATGACAATAGCATAAATATACCTCTTAAATGAAAAAATATCTACAGTTGATGTAGATTCTAATGAGTGTTCAGGTGGTTAACCATCACACATGCACACACCCCACTGTAAGGATTTGTGGTTAGTGCCCTGGCATTGTAAATTTAAAGCATGTATGACATACTTCAGTGATTTAGCAGAGAGCTCTTTTGGAAGTAATTGAACTTAATCTCAAGGAAATACCCTTTTAATGATTATTTTTTGTGTGTGTTTGTTTTTTCAGCTATCCAGCAGGAAAAAGAGGCTACCCACACATCATAAAATGAAGATCTTCTCTCAAGAAAAATTTCAACATTGCCTGAGAGCCTTGGTTTTAGGCTTGTTTTTTGTAAAACTATGTGTTTAGAGATTTTAAGTTTCTTGTGATGTCTTTTTACCTATACTTCGTGGCTAATAAGTTATGGATAACCAATGTTCCTTTAAGTTCATTTAAAAACTCCCATTGGTACATAAATTCCAGGTAGCAGATGCTGTCAGTCTCATCATTGATGACCTAGTGTGTGTAGTCCTTGCACCTCCTACTAGATGAGCCAGTTTTAACTTTCTACAATGGGTGCCTCCACTGCTTCATAATCTTCACGAGATTTCATGCTTTTGAAGCTTCTTATAGTTTATTTTCATTTTTAATGTAGCAATAAAATATGAATGTGAAGTGCATTGAGACTCTTATGGTTCATTCTTGGTGGTCTTCTAAGGAATGAAAAATACACCAGAGTACTTTTCAGCCAAACAAAATAGTTGAAGGAAAACTGTCTTAGCAGATTTATTCATGTAGGAAATGCTTGCTTCTATTCAGATTCCGTGGGTCCTGACTTGGAGATGCTAGGTACTTTCCCCCTAGAATTAGAGAATCTTGGGAGAGGTGGTCATTTAGACTAATCCCTTTAACACAGAGATGAAGAAATGAAAATGCAGAGTCTGATGTGATCTATTCAGTATGAATAAGGGATGAAATTCAAGCTGGGCTCTCTTACCTTTTGGAAAGTATTATTCAACTTAATGGGAAGGGACACCTAAGGTTGGGGTTGGGTGGGAAGTGGACAGGAGGCATATTTTAACACATACCAGACTAAGCACATCACATTTTATGTTGAATATAAACTCAGATATCAAATACATGCTAATTACCAGTAGAGTAGAACCTCTGGTTTGGTTCTTGTACTGAATAGAATTTGCTATCTTAATGAACCTAACATTCTTGGCGTTCATGGTGAGCGTTAAGTGCTATGGACTGAATGTTGCCCCACCTCCTGCATATAGTGAAGCTCTAACCCTCAGTGTGATTATCTGGAGATTAGGTCTTTAGGAGATAATTAAGGTTAAACGAGGTCATAAGGGTCAGGCTCTAATCTGATAGGAATGTGGCTTTATAAAAGAGGAAGAGGGGAGAGGGATTTATTTGAGGATATGGCAAAAAGGCAGTGATCTGCAAGGCAGGAAGGGACTCCTTACCAGAACCTGACCCTGCAAGACCTAGATCTGGGGCTTCCAGGGTTCTGAACAGTGAGAGAGTATGGTAGCCTGAGCTAATATAAGGAATACGTATAATACAATAAGGAATACATATAAATGTGTGTGTCACAATCCCTGCCTTTAAACAAGTAATGGTTTATACAACCCAATTACTGATAATCTCATCAATTAGAAGTGTTAATATTTAGGCATACTGTACAACCATCCAGAGTGTTGATTACACTAGTGATATGGTGGTTTTCAACCAATGTGCCCTGAAAATTAATTTTAAAGATAATTATATTATTTTCAAAATATTCAAAGTACAGTAAGTATATATGTATATTTTTTTACTTTTCTTTGATCAACATAAGTGCATCACAGAAGTTTATAGGTCCAAGTGTGTTGTGAGATAAAAGAGATTGAAAAACACTGGTCTAGACTGTCATCATTTTCTTTTTTTTTTTTTTTCCATAGAGACATCGAGTCTCACTTTATCACCTTCAGTAGAGTGCTGTGTCATCACAGCTCACAGCAACCTCCAACTCCTGGGCTTAGGCAATTCTCTTGCCACAGCCTCCCAAGTAGCTGGGACTACAGGTGCCCACCACAATACTCATCTATTTTTCTGTTGCAGTTTGGCTGGGGCCAGGTTTGAACCCGCCACCCTCGGTATATGGAGCCAGTGCACACTCACTGAGCCACAGGCACTGCCCAAGACTGTCGTCATTTTCTACAAAAAAAAAAAATGATTATGCTCTTAGTACCTATTTGCAACCTTGAAGTATTATTTTACCTCTTCCTTCCTATGGGTTCACATCCTTAAATAATCACTGGGGTTATAGGAAGAGGAAGTAATTTTCTTTGCTATAGCTTAAAGTTCCACAAGCAGAACAGTAGGTGGGTCAAGTTTGGTCAAGTGTCAGTGAGATGACATAATCACAGGACTTAATGTAGCCAGAGGATTTGAACCTTGGAAGTAGCCATGTTGGTCACCAGTACCTTACTTATGGCCTGAAACAATAGTCCAACAGTGTCACTTAACCTTTTGCAGTGACATGTTACTTACATTGCGCCTAAACTTGCTTACCTAGTGCTTCTGTCCAGTAGTCCTATGACTGGCTGTGTGCTAGAGACCTGCACAGGGTACCTAACCCATCTTCCAGTATTTGAAGTCAGATGTTGAATGCCAGCCCCTATACCTCCAAGTCTTCTCTAGCTGACACTTCTTAATATCCTTTGGACCCAAGTTACACATATGGGTAACCATGCATGTTGCATTTCAGATATGCTCGTTTACTCATTACACCTCTTTGGATCCTGATTCTTTCACCCAACACATTTGCTCTCCTTTCAGTGTTAACCACTTGAAGACTTGATAAATATGCTATACTTCCATGATAGATTTAGCAACCTCTGCATTTGCACACTAGATTAGGCCTAGTCAAGATTAGGCCTATGTTAAAAGGTGTGAATATTGTCAGGTAAACTGGATTTGAACACTAATTCCAAGTGTTCAGTTACATCTTGTAGCCATTCTTTTCATTAAAATATTAATTCTACCCTGGGCAGTGTAAATGGGAAACTGAGTTGGAGCACATGAGAGGAACATGGCAAGAGGTGAAAGGTCATTGCTTAAGTGAATACTCAAGGAAATGGAATGGTAAAAACAATTGCTCATCTGCAGTAGTTTTACCCTGCATTTCTTCAATAAATAATGTGGAGCTACTCTTCTAGCTACTAGGGTCACTTGCTCTCCCAACTGAGGGGAGAGTTTTCCCCCATAAACTCACTATAATCAGAGATTGAGATTTAGTACCTTTAATCCATTTATTGATTGCAAAACTGATAACACTTTGCCCTTGTAGCAGTTACATTTTGGGAGAAAGGAAAAGCAGGTAACTTGATGGCAGGGTCTGGAGGAGAACTGGAGCATGCTGCATAGTGGAGCTACCTTTGGTAAGTGAAGAAACAAACCCAGAGAGGAAAAGAGCTAGTTTTGAGGTCACACAGAAGAAGTTGTTGCTTAATACATAAAGAAGGCTTGGCAACTGTGGCTCAAGTGGCTAAGGCGCCAGCCACGTACACCCGAGGTGGCGGGTTCGAATCCAGCCTGGGCCCGCCAAACAACAATGACGGCTGCAACCAAAAAAAATAGCCGGGTGTTGTGGTGGGCGCCTGTGGTCCCAGCTACTTGGGAGGCGGAGGCAGAAGACTCGCTTGAGCCCAGGAGTTGGAGGTTGCTGTGAGCTGAGATGCCACGGCACTCTACCCAGGGGGACAGCTTGAGGCTCCTGTCTCAAAAAAAAAAAAAATACATAAAGAAGGCAATTTAGGATGATGTATAGAAATTTATTCAGGTGTGTGATGATTATTTGTGACTATATCCTGAAGAACTTCCCAAAGTGTGGTCCCTGAGCCACCCAGTATCAGGATAACACTTGGTCACTAGCGTATAGTTCTTGGCCCCACCCCCATAAGTTCAGATTCAGTGAGGCTAAGGGATGTTACCTTGTCACAGTCCTTTAAAACTGTGGTGTGTCTATTACTTTTCTCCTTTTATAATTTGTGACTTAATCTTTTGTTTAAAAAAAATCTGTCTTATGGGTCTTATAGAAGTTTTCTTTTCTAAGAATTGATATTATTGATGTGTTGAGAGGAACATATGGAGTAATTAGTCTGCAGCAAGATGTTTTCCTTAGATCATTTATTCTCCAAGTGGGGGTCCTGGAATAGCAGCATTAGAATCACCTGGGAACTTTTCTTTCTTTCTTTCTTTTTTTTTTTTTTACTGTTTTCAGCCAGGGCTGGGTTTGAACCTGCCACCTCTGGCATATGGGGCCAGACCTGGGAACTTTTAAAGCTACAAATTCTCAGGCTCTACCCCGGATATGATGAATCAGAAACAGGGAGCCCAAGCAATCTGTTTCAACATACTTTCCAGGTGATTCTAGTGCTCATTCAAGTCACAAATCACTGCTTTAGATGAATGGTTCACCACTGAAAGTACTTTTAAGGCAAGGCTGTAAAATTTAGCTAGAGAAAGGTTAAAGGTATTTTTTTTTCAATTTAGCAGGCATTTCTCAAGGGCCTATTACATGTAAAGGGTGTGTGTAGAGAATACAGGAGATAAGTAAAGGACAGTCTTTGCTCCCCAGAAATTTTTAATCTCAGAAAAAGAATAAGGTAAGAACGAAGGTGACTAAAGTGATGTGTCCTATGAAAAGTGTATTCAAAAGAGGGAGAACCAAGTCCCTTGCCCACCCTGAGATGGGATCACTCGTTTTCTTCTTGCTAATACGTTTAAGTTCTCTACAGATTCTGGTTATTAAACCTTTGTCGGAGATATAACTTGCAAAAATCTTCTCCCATTCTGAGGGCTGTCTGCTTGCCTTACTTACTGTGTCCTTGGCTGTGCAGAAGCTCTTTAGTTTGATCAGGTC
>NW_003852714.1:405663-413608 GCF_000181295.1 Otolemur garnettii
CCTCCCAAGTAGCTGGGACCACAGGCACCCGCCACAAAGCCCGGCTATTTTTTGGTTGCAGCCATCATTGTTGTTTGTCGGGTCCGGGCTGGATTCGAACCAGCCACCTTAGGTGTATGTGGCTGGCGCCCTAGCTGCTTGAGCCACAGGCACCTAGCCAACATTCTTTACTTTAGGTCTGCACACTAGGGATCAGGAGAAATGAGGCAATTTTATCTTCTAAATTAAGCCCTATGCTTTTTCACCTGCTTCAGAGTATTACCTTTTCCATCCAGAAGTAGATTTTGTTAGAATTGCCCATGGATGTAAAGGCTTTTTTAGGGGGCGAGGGGGGGGAGTTGCTACTTGGAAACAAGGAACCTGGTTGACAAGTCACTGCCTTTAGTTCTGATCAAAATCTCAGTGAAACAGAAAAAAGGAAAAAAGGAAAACAGCAGTCTCAAAACACAAAACACACAAAATGAGAATAGTTGTGAACATATGACACATCCTTAAATTTTTTTTATCATGAAAAGGTATTAGAGTTTATAGAACTTTTTTTCTGTGTCTATTGAAATGGTCATGTTTTAATTTTTTTTATTCTATTGATATAATGTATTGCATTAATTGATTTTCAGGTGTTAAACTAGCCCTGCATTCCTGGGCTAAATCCCACTTGGTCATGGTGTATAAACGTTTTTATATATAGCTGGTTTTGGTTTTCTAATTTATTATTGTGTATTTAATATGTGAAACTGTTCTATAGTTTTCCTTTGTACGGTCTCTGTCTGATTTGACATCACAGTAATATTATGATAGTAGATGGGAATTATTCCCTCTTTTTCTGTTTTTATTTTTGAAAAAGTTTGGCAAAGATTGATGAGCTTTATTTTGTAGAGTAACATATTTGAATTAGTAGAATTTATCAATCTAAAATGCTTTATTTAGTTAAAACATTTATTTAAAATGAATGCAGAATAGGGCGGCACCTGTGGCTCAAAGGAGTAGGGCCCCATATGCCAGAGGTGGTGGGTTCAAACCCAGCCCTGGCCAAAAATTTCAAAAAAAAAAAAATGGAGAATAAAGGAATTTTTATATATGGAAAAGGGGAAAGAATTCCTCACCAGCATTCTTCTTTACAAGATTCAAACACAAATGAATACACACAAAGAAATGAAGACCACCAAAAATAGCAAGTATGTATATTTTCATATGCAAAGAAAAAAGAAAAAAGAAAGGACTAAGGAAGGTAGGGAGGAAGGAAAGCAATATATATACTAAATTTAACTTAAAACTGATCATGGGCTCAAATGTTAAAGCTAAAATTGTAAAAATTTTAGGAGAAAACAAATGTGACCTGAGTTTGGCAAAGATTTTTTTAGATGTGGCACTAAAAGCATGCTTTATAAAAAATAAAATTATACTTCCTATAAAACATAAATTATACCTCATCAAAAGAAATCAAATCTGAATTTTGGAAGACCCTGTTAAAAGAATAAAAAGAGAAGCAACAGAGTATGGTAAATACTTGTAAATCATATATCTGGTAAGGGACTTTTATCCAGACATATACAGAATTCTCAAAATTGAATAGTAAGAAAAGAATTCCCAACTTAAAAAATGGGCCAAATATTAGAATTGATACTTAATAAAAGAAGATATACCAATTGAAAATAAAAAAAGATGCTAAACATTAGTCATTGGGAAACACATTAAAATGACAATATGCATGCAACTGGAGAACATTACATTGAGTGAAATCAACCAGGAACAGAAAGTTAAACATTGCTTGTTCTCCTTCATATGTAAAATCTTAAAAAAAATTCTCATAGAAGGTCCTATAAAAGAAAAAAGTAGAACAAAGGATACTAGTGGCTGGGAAAAGTAGGGAGAACAGGCTGATAGGGAGAAATTTGTTAAGGCATACAAAATTATAGCTAGATAAGAGCAATATGTTCCAGTGTTTTATACCACTGTAGGATGGCCATAGTGAACAATAATATATAGTTTCAAATCACTGGAAGAAGGATATTGAATACTCCCAACACAAAGAAATGATAAATGTTCAAGAATATAGATAACGCTAATTACCTTATCTAACCATATACATTATGTGCTTTAAAACGTCACTAGATACCATATAAATAGGTTCAATATTATATGTCAATTAAACTAAAAAGAAAAAAATGATAATTCAATACCACTGCACACTATTAGAAAGCTAAAATGATTGATTATACCAAATTTTCACAAAGATGTGGAGTAGCTGGAATGCTCATACACTGCTGACGGGAATAAAAACTGTCTAACCACTTTGATAAACAGTTTGGTAGTTTCTTGAAAAGTGAAACACACACCTTCCATGTGATTCAGCCATTCCATTCCTAGGTATGTACTCAAAGAAATTAAAGTTTGTGCTCGTAACAAGACATTTTCATAAATTTTTAAAGCAGTTTTCTCTGTAATAGCCCAGAGGTCAAAATAACCTAGATATTCACCAACAAGTGCATAGGTATAGAAATGTGCCACATTGGCTGGATGCAGTGGCTTATGCCTGTAATCCTAGCACTCTGGGAGCCTGAGCTCAGTAGTTCCAGACCAGCCTAAGCAAGAAGGAAACCCTGTCTCTAAAAATAGAAAAGCTAGCTGGGCATTGTGGCAGGTACCTGTAGTCCTAGCTACTCCAGAGGCTGAGGCAAGGGGATTGCTTGAGCCCAAGCGTTTGAGATTGCTGAGAGCTATGACACCATGGCACTCTAGCCAGGGCACAGAGTAAGACTCTTTCTCAAACAAACAAACAAACAAACAAACAAAAAAACCCCCAGAAATGTCCCATATCTATATATCAGAATACTATTCATCAATTGAAAGAAATTGAATGCTACTACATGAAAAAATGTGGGTGGATCTTAAGTGAATTATGCTGAGTAAAATATACCAGACCAAAGTGAATACATATTGTATAATTCCATTGGCATACACTTCTAGAAAATAAATGATCTATGGGTCTGGTCTTCCAATTGTGTAACATGATGGTATAGATTCACTTTGCTCTTACCTCTAAATACAATTAAGTGATTTGACAATTATTCAATAGACAATAATGAAAGTACTCTATGAACTGGAAACAAGAGGACAGGATTGCTACGGTACTTAAGACTTAAAAAACAGCAACATGGTCAGATTCCTTGGTTTGGTGTTTATCTCGCATATATTCTAGATCGGGCAAAGAAGTGGTCTGCAATCAACCACCAAGAGGTATAGACAAAAATGACCAGGAAAATAATAGCCAGATTTTTACCTACAAGACCAAGAAAGGAAAAGTCTAACAGACACCTAGTGAGGCACTGAAAACCTGTTTCATAAGAGGGGCACCTGTAGTTAATCCCACTATCAGGGATTAAGTAGGAGCATCACAAAAAGCAGATCATAATGTAATAGTGTTACAAGAACTCAGGCAACTAAATTGTCATTGGAACTAAAGCCCACAAAAGTAGGCCAGAACTTAAACAATAAAACTATACAAGAAAACTGGCTGCAAGGTAGTGCCTGTGGCTCAAAGAAGTAGGGTGCTGCACCCATATGCCAGAGGTGGCAGGTTCAAACCCAGACCCGGCCAAAACTGCATCACATCAAATAGTATGACTTTTACTTCATTCACAACCTACAGTCAAAGAAACCCATACTCTTGCTGCTATTCTTTCCTTTTTGAAGTTGCATACTTTTTATCAGTTGTCATTTTCTTTTTGCTTGGAGTGCTTCCTTTAGCCATTCTTTGAATGTATTTCTGTTAGCAATAAATTGTCTTACTTTTCCTCCATTTGCAAAGTGTTTTTCCCTTCATTCCTAACGACAATTATAACATTAATGATTGACAATACTTTTCTTTCAATGTCTAAAAAAAAAAATCTTGTGCCACTTCCTTCTGGCCTCCATGAATTCAGGTGAGAAATTCCCTGCAATTTGAATTAGTTTCCCTGTTAAGTAATGTATTCTTTCTCTCTGGGTATTTTAAAGATTTTTTTCTGTAGTTTTCAGAAGTAGATGATGTGTTCTTCTATAGAAAATATATTATAAACACATTGTTTTTTTAGGTTTATAACTTTTGGAGTTCTATTAGCTTCCTGAAACTGTATATTTCTTTTGTTCATCAAGTTTAGGAAGGTTTCATTCTTTCTCTAAATACTTTTTCAGTCCCACACTCTTTCTCGTTTTTTTTTTCCCTGTAATTCCATTAATAAGAATGGTAGAACTCTTGGTAGTGTCCCACAGATACTCGAAAATCTGTTCATTATTGTTTTAGTTATTATATCTCTATTATTCATATTTTGTAAATTCTCTAGATATGTTTTTCCTACTTATTTATTTATTTATGTATTTGTTTTTGAGACAGAGTTTTGCTCTACTTCCCAGGCAAAGTATAGTGGCATAATCATAGCTCACTGCAACTGCAAATTCCTGGGCTCTAGCAAGCTTGATCCTCCTGCTTCAGCCTTCCAAGTAGCTGGGACTACATATGCATGCCACCACCCTGGCTAAGTTTTCTAATTTTTGAGGAGATGGGGCCTTTCTCTTGCTGAGGTTGGTCTCAAACTCCTGGCCTTAAGCCATCTTCTTGTGTCAACCTTGCAAATTGTTAGAATTACTGGCATGGGACACTGCACCCAGCGTTTTGATATGCAGTATATCTTAAAGTTCACTGACTCGGCTCAGCGCCTGTGGCTCAAGCGGCTAAGGCGCCAGCCACATACACCTAAGGTGGCGGGTTCGAATCCCCAGCCCGGGCCCACCAAACAACAATGATGGCTGCAACCAAAAAATGGCCAGGCATTGTGGCAGGCACCTGTAGTCCCAGCTACTTGGGAGGCTGAGGCAGGAGACTCGCTTGAGCCCAGGAGTTGGAGGTTGCTGTGAGCTGTGATGTCATAGCACTCTACCCAGGGGGATAGCTTGAGGCTCCGTCTAAAAAAAAAAAAAAAAGTTCACTGACTCTATCATCTGTCATCTCCACTGTACTATAAAGTCCATCCAGTGTGGCTTCATATTTGTTATTATAATTGTGTTTCATAGTTGTATAATTTATGCTTATTCTTTTATATAACATTGGGTCTTTGCTGATTTTCTATGTTTTCATTTGTTCTAAAAGAAATGGTAATTGTGGAATTTTTTGTGTTCCTGCAATTGCCAATGGGGTTTTCTTCATACATTCTTTTCCCAGGCCAATTTTGTCAAGAGTTTTTCCTATACTCTCTTCTAAAATTTCTATTGTTTCTTGAATTAAATATAAATCTTTTATCTAGAGAGAGTCCATTTTTGTCAGCGTTCAGAGATGTGGGTCTGGTGACATGATGCTTCTGTATTTGTTTTTATTTCTTAAAATTGCATTGACCATTTGGGATTTTTTTCTGTTTCCATATGAAACAAAGTATTATTTTTTCAAGTTCTTCAAAGTATGATGTTGGTGCTTTGATGGGGATTGCATTAAATCTGTAGATTACTTTGGGTAATACAGACATTTTAATAATGTTGATTCTTCTCAGCCATGAGCATGGTATGTTTGTTAACATCCTCTGCTGTTTCTTTTCTCAGGGTTTTGTAGTGATCTCTGTAGAGATCCTTCACATCCTTTGATATATTCCCAGGTATTTTATTTTCTTTGAAGCTACTGTGAAGGGTATTTCATCTTTGATTTGCTTCTTAGCTTGGCTCTTATTGGAATATATTAAAGCTACACATTACTATAATTCTTTATTACTTCCAGGAACCCTGTGGTTGAGTATTCTAAGTATAAGATAATATCATCTGCAAAGAGAGTTGACCTCTTCAGTCCCCATTTGGATACCCTTAATGTCCTTCTCTTGCCTGATTGTGTTGGCTGGAAATTCCAACACTATGTTGAATAGCAGTGCCAATAGAGAACATGCTGTTCTGGTTCCAGTTCTAAGTGAAAATGATTTCAGTTTTACTCCATTCAATATGATATTGGCTGTAGATTTGTTATAGATGGCCTCTATCAGTTGAATAAATGTACCATCTCTGCCTATTTTCTTAAATGTTCTTGTCACAAAAGGATGCTGAATTTCTTTTTTAAAGATTAAGATGAAGGTACAAATGCTTAGGTTACATTGTTTTCATTTCTTTTTTTTTAATTTTTTTTTTTGAGACAGAGCCTCAAGCTGTCCCCCTGGGTAGAGTGCTGTGGCATCACAGCTCACAGCAACCTCCAACTCCTGGGCTCAAGCGAGTCTCCTGCCTCCGCCTCCCAAGTAGCTGGGACCACAGGCGCCCGCCACAACGCCCGGCTATTTTTTGGTTGCAGCCGTCATTGTTGTTTTGGCGGGTCCGGGCTGGGGATTCGAACCCGCCACCTCAGGTGTACGTGGCTGGCGCCTTAGCCAGTTGAGCCACAGGCGCCGAGCCATTGTTTTCATTTCTAAGGCAAAGTTCAAGTTGTAGTTAAGTTCTTCACCAAAGGATATGCTGAACAACCTCACATTGTGCACAATAGGTAAGATCCTGCCGGTTGCCCTCCCTTCTTTCTCTCTCCTTTTCCTCTTCTCCCTCCCCCCTCACTAGACTATACTTGTGTTTTTTTCTTTCTTGTGGGCATGTAGTTGTTTATATATTGGTTTCATTTTAGTACTGAGTACATTGGATACTTATTTTTCCATTCTTGAGATACTTTCCAAGAAGAATGTGTTTCAACTAAATCCAAATAAACACAAAATATGGAAAGTCTCCACCATTTCTTATGAATGAATAGTACTCCATGCACTGTTTGTTAATCCCTTCAGGGATTGGTGGGCATGTGGGTTGCTCCCAGTAATTGGCAATTGTGAATTCAGCTGAAATAAACATTTTGGTGCAGATGTCCTTGTGGTGAAATTATTTTTTTTCTTCTGGGTAGGTAACTACTAATGGAAATTTGGGCCCAAACAGAAGGTCACCCTTTAGCTGTTTGATAATTGTCCATATCCCATATTTGCAATCCCATCAGCATGTAAAAGTGTTACCTTCTCTCCACATCCACATCAACATCTACAGCATATTCAGGACTTTGTGATGTGGGCGATTCTCACTGGAGTTAGGTAATATCTGAGAGTGGTTTTGATTCACCTTCCTCTAATGATTAGGCATGAGAAGTAATTTTTCATGGTCATTCATCTGTCTTCTTCAGAGAAGTTTCTGTTCAAGTCTCTTGCCCACTTATAAATGGGGTTATTTGCCCTTTTCTGTTGATTAATTTGAGGTCTGCATATTCTAGTTATCAGCCTTTTGTCAGATTCATAACATGGAAATGTCTTTCCAATTCTGAAGGCTGTTTGCTTTAGTTGTAGTACCCTTAGCTATATAGAAGCTGTTTAGCTAGATTATGTCCATTTATTTATTTTTGGTTTTCCTGAAATTGTAGAGAGGGTTTTCTTCATAAATTCTTTTCCCAGGCCCATTTTGTCAAGATTTTCCCCCATATTCTTTTCGAGAATTTTTACTGTTTCATGTCTAAAATTTAAATCTCTTATCCAGCAAGAGTCAATTTTTCTCAATGGTCAGCAGAGCAGAACAATTCCAGTTTTGTACATGTGGCTAACCAGTTCTTCCAGCACCACTTATTAGATAGGGATTCTTTTCCCCACTGTAAGATTTTGTTTGGTTTATCAAAGATCAGATGGTGATGTGTTACTGGGTTCATCTTCAAGTTCTCTATTCTTTTCCATAGATCTATATCTCTATTTTTGTGCTAGTACCATGCTGTTTTGATCACTATATGCTTATAGTATAACCTGAAGTCTGGTAACATGATGCCTCCTTATTTGTTTTTATTTATTTATTTATTTGCAGTTTCTGGCCAGGGCTGGGTTTGAACCTGCCACCTCTGGCATATGGGGCCAGTGCCCTACTCCTTTGAACCACAGGTGCCACCCTGTTTTTATTTTTTAAATTTTCATTGACTATTCGGTTTTTGGGG
>NW_003852714.1:414431-418374 GCF_000181295.1 Otolemur garnettii
TTTGAGACAGAGCCTCAAGCTGTCCCCCTGGGTAGAGTGCCATGGCATTACAGCTCACAGCAACCTCCAACTCCTGGGCTCAAGTGAGTCTCCTGTCTCTGCCTCCCAAGTAGCTGGGACTACAGGCACCCGCCACAGCGCCTGGCTATTTTTTTGGTTGCAGCCATCATTGTTGTTTGGCAGTCCCAGGCTGGATTCAAACCCACCACCTCAGGTGTATGTGGCTGGTGCCTTAGCCACTTGAGCCACAGGCACCAAGCCAAAATGAAATGTTTTAATGACATGCAAAAGTTGAGGAAATTGCCCACAACCAGGCCAGCTCTACAGGAAGCACTCAGACCCATTCTTTATACTGACCAGCACAATGGTCCACCTAAGACTCTGACCAATAAATGTTGAACTCAACACCAACAGAAATCTTCATACCCAAATAAAATCATGGAAACTAACCTTATGCTGAATGACAGCTGGATTAAGGATGAGATTAAGGAAGAAATCATTAGTTTCTAAAACAAAAAAAGATAATGAATACACAAACTATCAAAACCTGTGGGATACCGCAAAGAGTGTCCTAAGAGGCAAATTTATAACATTATGCCTTTATCCAGAAAAAAGAAATAGTGCAATTTGACAACCTAATGGACCATCTCAAGCAGCTAGAAAAGGAAGAACAATTCCAACACCAAACCCAGCAGAAGAGAAGAAATGACTAACTAGAGCAAAATTAAATGAAATTGAAAACAAACAAAAAAAATTACAATAGATCAATCAATCAAAAAGTTGGTTTTTTTAAAAGGTCAATAAAATTAGATA
Organism: Otolemur garnettii; assembly: GCF_000181295.1. Classification (NCBI taxonomy): domain Eukaryota; kingdom Metazoa; phylum Chordata; class Mammalia; order Primates; family Galagidae; genus Otolemur; species Otolemur garnettii. The sequence goes on from NW_003852714.1 coordinate 415,245, forward strand.
AACCTTTGGCTAACCTAACCAGAAATAAAAGAGTAAAATCCCTAATTTCATCAGAAATTATAAAGGCCAAATAACAAGATACTTCTCAGAAATTCAAAAAATCTTTAATGAATATTACAAAAAACTCTATTCTCAGAAGTATGAAAATCTGAAGGAAATAGGTCAATACTTGTAAACCCACCACCTTCCTTGACTTAGCCAGAAAGAAATGGAAATGTTGAACAAGCCTATATCAAGTTCTGAAATAGCATCAACTATAAGAAATCTCCCCAAAAGAAAAGCCCAGGACCAGACGGCTTCATATCAGAATTCTACCAAACCTTTAAAGAGGAACTAGTACCTATATTACTTAACCTTTTCCAAAACATAGAAAAAGAAGGAATACTTCCCAACACATTCTATGAAGCAAACATCACCCTGATCACCAAACCAGGAAAAGATCCAACAAAAAAAGAAAATTATAGACCAATATCTCTAATGAAAACTGATGCAAAAATATTCAATAAGATCCTAGCAAACAGAATCCAGCAGCACATCAAACAAATTATACATCAAACAAATTATACATCATGACCAGATGGGTTTCATCCCAGGGTCCCAAGGATGGTTCAATATACATAAATTTATAAATATATCACATAAACAAAATAAAAAATAAAGACCATATGATTCTCTCAATTGATGCAGAAAAGGCTTTTGATAATATCCAGTATCCAGTATCCTTTCTTGATCAGAACGCTTAAGAAAATAAGTATAGAAGGAACATTTCTTAAAGCGATAGAAGACAAGAGCAGTTCTGAAACAAAACAATAAAGATTATTAATGTTCTCCCTTCCTCCCATGCCTCTCTAGGGCTGGGTTTTTATTTCTGTTGTTGGTTGACTTCCATTTAGTAAGCAAAACTTTAAATTGTTTTTCAATCTCCTGTTTTCATCTAGACCTTTTATCTGAAAGGGTTATATGAAAGGGGGACAAAAGCATTTTTATAGAAAAGCATTTTTATATAACTTAACCAAAAAATACCATGTTTTAGACTTCTAAAGAAAAAATCCTAAATTTTTAGGAAAAATTCAAGTGATCACACTTATCTTATTATTCCTCAATTTTTCGTAGTTATTTTAATCTTTCATCTTCATTAGTCTTCAGGAAAGGAGTAGAAGGGGATGGAAGGCTTTGGATATTTTCCCACAGAGACTGAGGTTTCAGTAACTGTAAAAAAGGGTTATAGTGGAAAGGGACACACAGTTTGATCAAATACGGTACAAATGAGAAACATTTGTACAATTTTTGGGGAATTGATGCATTGAGATAGGAGAATACTTGAATGTATAATTCTGTCTGAGGTTATTTTGTCCCCTCCCATTATCCGAGTAAGCCTGTCTTTAATTGTCCATTGAGATAATCATCTCTGTGAATTGAGAGTAATATGAAGCGAAGCAAAGCAAGCCCATTGTATGCCCTATGATTGATACCACTGATGTGTAGGTTGGGCTACAAATCTGGCACTGTTATCAGACATACTAATGTGTTCAGAAAAACTGAACAGAAAATGAATCTGGTATAGAACTTCATAGTGTGTCCTGAGCCAGTGGAAGAAAAGGGATGACTAAGTTAAACCTGAAGAAAGTGTCAACTGCAGTCAGGATCCAGTGAAATCTTCTGAATGGCATGAGACACTCAATATAACCTACCACATTCCTTGGTGCAAGGAATCTATCCTTAGGCATGCTTCTAGCTTTTTAAAAAATTAATTTCAGAATATGACATGGGTACAAATGTTTTGGTTACATAGATTGCCTTTGTACTATAGTGCTTGAGTCAAAGTTCAAGTGAGTCTGTCAACTAAATAGTGTAAATTATACCTGTTAGGTATGATTTCAGCAATCCCCTCTCCCCCTCCACCTGCTAGATTTCCCTTGAGTTATACTTCTATCTGTGCACATGAGTGCTGCTCTGATGATTCTAGTAGTGAGTACGTGTGGTGTTTGTTTTTCCTGAGGAGAATGGTTTCCAATTCCATTCCATTGTGGTAGAAGGTATTAATTCATTTTTTATGGCTGAGTAGTACTCCATAGTATACATATATCACATTTTATTAATCTACTCATGAATTGGTAGGCACTTGGGTTGATTCTACATCTTTGAGATTGTGAATTGTGCTGCAATAAACATTCTAGGGCAAGTGTAATTTTGATAAAATGACTTTTCTCCCCTTTGGGTAAATACCCAGTAGTGGGATTGCTGGATCAAACGATAGGTCTATTTTTAATTCTTTGAGGACTCTCCATACTATTTATTTTTCATGGAGGTTGTACTAGTTTGTAGTCCCACAAACAGTGAATAAGTGTTCTTTCTTCATCCATGACAAAATCTTTTATTTTTGAAAAAACCATTCTCACTGGGGTTAGGTGACATCTCATTGTGCTTTTTCTTTGCATTTTTCTGATGATTAGTGACATTAAGAATTTTTTCATGTTTATGAGTCATTCATCTATCTTCTTCTTCTTCTTTTTTTTTTTTTTTTTTGGCAGTTTTTGGCCAGGGCTGGGTTTGAACCTGCCACCTCTGGCATATGGGGCTAGTACCCTACTCTTTTGAGCTACAGGTATTGCCCCTCATCTATCTTCTTTTGAAAAGCTTCTGTTAGGGAGAGGGGAGGGGGGAATGGGTGGAGGGAGGGGGATTGGAGGATTCACTTCTGTGGTTTATCTTACAAGGGTACAAGTGAATCTTTCTATGAGTAGAGTGTGAATGTTTTAACACAATAACTAAGAAAATGACATGAAGGCTATGTTGACCAGTTTGATGGAAGTGTTTCGGATTGTGTGTGAAAACCCCACACTGTACCCTAGAAGTGCATTAATGTACACAGTTACCATTCAATAAAAAAAAAAAAAGCTTCTGTTCATATCTTATGCCTGCATTTTAATGGGATTATTTGTTTTTTTTTTCTTAGGGATTTGTTCAAGTTTTTTAAAAGATTCTTGATGCTGGCTCGGCACCTATAGCTCAACCAGCTAAGGCGCCAGCCACGTACACCTAAGGTGGCGAGTTCGAATCTCCAGCCCGGACCCGCCAAACAACAATGATGGCTACAACCAAAAAATAGCCAGGCGTTGTGGCGGGCGCC
>NW_003852714.1:418474-423611 GCF_000181295.1 Otolemur garnettii
GCTCTGTCTCAAAAAAAAAAAAAAAAGATTCTTGATGCTAGCCCTTTGTCAGATGTATGCAAATATTTTCTCCCATTCTGTAGGTTGTCTAAGTGCTCTATTGATTGTGTCCTTGGCTGAGCAGAAGCATTGTAATTTAATCAAGTCCCATTTATTTATTTTTCTTGTAGCTATGATTACTTCTGAGATCTTCATCAGAAATTTTTTGCCCAAGCTGATATCTAGAAGAGTTTCTCCAACATTTTCTAGAATTCATATGGTTTTGTGCTTATACTTAAGTCTGTAATCCATTTTGAATTAATTTTAATGAGTGGTGAAAGACATGAATCCTGTTTAAATTTTCCCAGTAACATTTATTAAATAGGGATTTTTTTTTCTCTAGTGTATATTGCTGTCTATTTTGTCAAGCATCAGATGTCAAATATGTGGATGGTTTTATATCTGGGTTCTTTGTTCTGTTCCATTGGTTTATGTCTTTATTTTTGTGCCAGTACCATGCTGTTTTGGTTACCATACCCTTGTATTATAGTTTAAAGTCTGATAAAGGTTTTTTTGTTTGTTTGTTTGTTTTGCTTAAGGTTGCTTTGCTATTTGGACTCAAAGTGTAGAATTGTTTTTCCTGTGCTGCCAAAAAATGGCATAGTTTTTTGATGGAGATTGCATTGAATCTGTAACTCACTTTGGGTAGTATGGACATTTTAACAATGTTAATTCTGCTGGTCCATGAGCATGATGTGTTTTTCCATTAGTTCACATCATCTGCAGTTTCTTTCCTTAGTGATTTGTAGCTTTCTTTGTAGAGATATTTCACCTTTTAGATATCTAGGTATTTAATTTCTTTGTCACTATTGTTGAAGGTATTTAGTCTTTGATTTGATTTTCAGCTCAATCATTGTTGGTGTATACTGATTTGTGCACATTTATTTTTGTAGCCTGAGATTTTGCTGAATTTATTTATCAATTCCAGGAGTCTTTTGGTGAATTCCTTAAGTTTTCTAGCTAGAAGATCAGCAAATAATTATGGTTTGATTTGACCTCCTCTTTACCCATTTGGATACCCTTAGTTCCCTTCTCCAACCTGATTGCTCTGGATAGTAAACCTAGCATTATGTTGAATGGAAGTGAGGACAGTGGACAACCTTCTCTTGTTCCAGTTGAGAATGATTTCAGCTTTTCCCCATTGAGTATGACATTGTCTGTGAATTTGTCATACATGGCTTTTATAATTTTGAGATAGTCCCATCTATGCCTACTTTGTTAAGAGTTTTTATGATAAAAGGGTGCTGAATTTTGTCAAATGCTTATTTGAATCTTCGAGGATGATCATATAATCTTTGTTTTGGCTTCGGGCCATGTGGTGAATCACATTTATGGATTTACTTATGTTGAACCATCCTTGCATCCCTGAGATAAAGGCCGCTTGGTCATGTGGATTATATTTTTGGTGTGCCACTGAATTCTGTTTGCTAGAAATTCATTAACTATTTTTTTCATCTATATTCATAAGGGATATAGCTTTATAGTTTTATTTTTTTTTTATTATGTCTTTCCTGGCTTCAGTATCAAGGTGATACTGGCTTTGTAGAATGAGTTGGGGAGGATCTCTTCCTTCTTGATGTCCTAAAATAATGTCTGCAGTATAAGTACCAATTCTTTTTATGTCTGATAAAAATCTATTTTCCCCCAATGTATATTTCTGTCAAGCATCACATGGCAATATACGGATGGTTTTATATCTGGTTTCTTTGTTCTGAGACATTTTTTAATTGGACAATTTTTTTTGTCTTGCTTCAATTTTATTGCTAATAATTGGTCTGTTCAGGAGTTCTAATCCTTCCGGATTCAGCCTTGGGAGGTTGTGTATTTTCAGGAATTTGTCTATTTCTTCAATAGTTTTGAGTTTATATATACAGATGGTATTTTGTATTTCTATGGTAACAGTTGTAATATCTCCTTTTTCATTTCTGATTGAGTTTATTTGTGTTCGTTCTCTTTTATTTCTGTTAGTCTAGGTAGACGTCTATCAATTTTGTTTATCTTTTCAAAAAATGAACTTTTTGTTGTGTTAATCTATTGTTTTGTTTTTTATTTTCAATTTCATTATTTCACTTAGTTCTGATCTGACCTTAGTTATTTCTTTTCTTCTGCTAGGTTTGAGGTTGGCTTGCTCTTATTTTTTTAATTTCTTGAAATTATTTATTAGGTTGTTGATTTGTGATTTTTCTGTCTTTTTGATGTAGGCATTTAAGGATATGAATTTTTCCCGTTGGGACTGCTTTTGCTGAATATCACGGATTTTGATAACTTGTGTCCCCTTTGTCATTTAGTTTGAAGAATCTTATGATTTCCACCTGAATTTCCTTCATGACCTAATAATCATTCAATAATAGATTGTTTAATTTACATGACTTTGTGTAGAATTTTATTTCTATTGGAGTTGATTTCTAATTTCATTCCACTATGTTCTGAGAAGATACATGGTATAATTTTTATTTTTTTCTGAATTTGTTGAGACATGTTTTATGGCCACATATTAATATTAGATAATGTTCCATGTAGTAACGAAAAGAATGTATATTCAGTAGTTTCTTTGGTAGAATGTTCTGTAAATGTCTGTTAGGCCGATTCACTCTAGAGTCCCATTAAAATCCAGTGTTTATTCATTTTCTGTGGGGAGGATCTTTCCATATCCCTCAGTGGGGTGTTGAAGTCCCTGACAATTATGATGTTGCTTTTTATCACTTTCTTTAGATCTAGTAGGATTTGCTTTATGAACCTGGGTACATCTGTGTTGGGTACACAATATTTAGGAATGTTATGTATTCTTGATGAATTGCTTCTTTTACCATAATGTACCATATTTGTCTTTATTTACTATTGCTGATTTGAAATCTATATTATCTGATATGAAAATGACTGTACTTCCTTTTGATTTTCATTTGCATGGAATGATTTTTCATCCCTTTACCTTGAATCTGAATGATTTCTTTTGGGTTAGATATGTTTCCTGGTGACAGAAGAGATTTGGTTTGTATTTTATTAATCCATTCAGCCATCCTATGTCCTTTGAATGGGGAATTAAGCAGTTCATATTTTTCAAATGAATTGATAAATGGGGTGCATTTACATATATCATTTTGGGTAGAACTTTGTTGCTTTGTTTTACCACTTGATCCATTATTTTATAATGGCTCTGAGTTTTAGCTTTTGGTTAATTTTACAATAGTGAGTTTCTATTGTGTTGATTAAGGGATAATTCAAATCTGTGTATTTCCTGCAGGACAGGTCTGGTCTTGACAAATTTCCTCAGTATTTGCTTATCTTAAAAAGTTATCATTTCCCCTTCATATAAGAAACTTAGTTTTGCAAGATACAGGGTAGACATTCTTCTGTTTGAGATGACTGAGAATGGAGCCCCTGGCCCTTCTGGCTTATAAAGTCTCAGTTGAGAAGTCTGTGGTTAACCTGATGGGCTTTCATTTGTATGTTACCTGATGTTTCTGTCTTATGCTTCATAAGAGTTCCTCCTTCATGTTAATTTTGACTAGTCTGATGACTATGTGTGACAGCCTCTGCAATGAATCTTCTAGGTATTTTTTGAGCTTCTTCTACCTGGATATCTAAAATTCTAGCAAGAATAGGAAGTTTTCCTCAATAATTCCCTCAAACAGCTTTTCTAATCCTTGTGTGTCTTCTTCACCCTTACAGATGCCTATAATGCTTATGTTTGGCCTCTTTACATGATCCCATATTTCTTGTAGACTTAGTTCATTCCTCTTAATTCTCTCTCTCTCTTTTTTTTTTTAATCTTTGACTGACTTGTTTAATTCGAAGGGGCTGACTTCAAGCTCTGAAATTTTTTTCTTCTGCCTGCTCTAGTCTATTTTTTTAATTAAATAATAACTTTATACATTGATGCATTTATGGGGTTCAGTGTACTGATTGGATATACAATGTGAAATGCTTACACTGAACTAAGCAACACATCCATCACAATTATAATCTTCTTAATAGTTTTGAAATATACCATTGCATCATGCACATTAGGTAAGGTCCCCACAAATACCTTCCTTCCTTTCTCCCCTTCCTCTTCTTCCCTTCTACTTACTGGATTATAGTTATGTTTTACCATTCATATGAATGTGTAGGTGATTATATATTGATTTCATAGTAGTATTGAGTACATTGGATACTATTTTATCCATTCTTGAGATACCTTACTAAGAAGAATAGTATAGTTCCAGCTCCATCCAGGTAAACATAAAAGATGTGACGTCTCCATCTTTTTATGGCTGCATAGTATTCCATAGTGTACATATACAACCATTTGTTAATCCAGTCATAGGTTGATGGGCACTTGGGCTGTTTCCATGTCTCGGCAATTATAAATTGGGCTGCAATAAACATTCTGGTGCAAATGTCTTTGTTGTAAAATAATTTTTGATCATCTGGGTATATACCTAGTAGAGGAATTGCAGGATCAAATGGTAAGTCTACTTTTAGTTCTTTGAATGTTCTCCAAACTTCTTTCCAAAAAAGGTTGTATTAGCTTGCATTCCCACCAGCAGCATAGAAGTGTTTCTTCTCTCTGCATCCAGCCAACATCTGTAGTTTGGGATTTTGTGATGTGGGCTAAGCTTACTGGAGTTAGATGACATCTCAGAGTGGTTTTTATTTGCATTTCTCTGATAGTTAAGGATAATGAGCATTTTTTTATGTGTTCGTAGGCCATGCACCTGTCTTCATCAGAGAAGTTTCTGTTGAAGTCTCTTGCCCAAATAGAAATGGGATTATTTTTCTTTTCTTATTGATTAGTTTGAGTTCTCTGTGGATTCTAGTTATGAGACCTTTGTCAGAAACATAACCTGCAAAAATCTCCCATTTTGAAGGTTTTGTGTTCGCTTTACTTACTGTGTTCTGGGCTGTGCAAAAGCTTATTCTTAAGACTTTATACTGTGCTATATTTCCTTGAATGGATTTTTCATTTCCAGAAGTTTTTTTTTTGAGAATTATTAAAAAATAGGCTTGGCGCCTGTGGCTCAAGCGGCTAAGGCGCCAGCCACGTACACCTAAGGTGGCGGGTTCAAATCCCCAGCCCGGGCCCGCCAAACAACAATGATGGCTGCAACCAAAAAAT
>NW_003852714.1:424690-432062 GCF_000181295.1 Otolemur garnettii
ATCTGCTCTCAGCTTCTTTATAAAGCCACCGGGGAAGGCTGAAGTGGCCATATCCAGCCAGAAATTCTGTTTGGGGCAGTGGGTCCATCTAAGATACATAATCTGGCAGTCTAAAGTGACCCTCACTCCTCTCTGTCCTCCCCTGCTCCTTTTTTTTTTTTTTCTCAATGTCTGCCAGCAGGCAATAACTCAAGCCAGCCAAGTTCCCCCATAATTGTGATGCTGGCCAGGAGGTTCTCTGCCCAACTGAGCTGAGAGTGTTGCCGTCTTGTGGGGGTCGGGGTACCCTAGGAGCACATTGTAACTAGGACCTACATGGCACTCTCCCCCATGGCCTGCCTATGTGAGCACCATCACCTTCAAAGATAAATTCAGAAATATATCCTCTGTGCCCCTGAGCAATGCAATCAAGACCTGGGTGTATGGGATCTGCCTTATGGGCCTATCACCAGATCCCCAAAGATCTATTCCTGATCGTGGTCCTGAGTTGCACATGGGGGACCCAAGCAGATTTGATGTCCCTCTATCTTTGGGCATTTTCTGCTCTGATGGAGTCACTGGGCAGGCAGCACCAGGTAGAGCCAAGAGTCAGGGGTCAGTCACCCCTCAGTCCACTACAGAACTCCAAGATGTAGGGTCTGAGCCCCACTTTCTTTGCAAACCTCTGTGTGGTTACCCAGTTATCTCTCTCAGCAGCTGTGGGTAAGGGAGGAGAAGGGGGAAAAAGAGTCTGGATGGTGGAAAGCTAACATTCCCCACATGTCTGTCTCTCTCCCTGGGAGGCACCCCACCCAGGGAGAATGTCCAGAAAACTAGAGTCAAGCAGATTCCCCTGGAAACAACTGGATCCCTCTCCCCCACTGTGGCTTCTGTAGTCTGAGATGGAGTTAGGAAATGTCTGTGTTGGAACAAGCAAGATAAAACCTGAGGGCTTCGGCTCAGTGCCTGTGGCTCAAGAGGCTAAGGCGCCAGCCACATAAAACTGAGCTGGCAGGTTTGAATCCAACCCCAGGCCCGCCAAACAACAATGACGGCTACAACCAAAAAAAAAAAAAATAGCCAGGCATTGTGGCTGCTGCCTGTAGTTCCAGCTACTTGGGAGGAGGAGCCAGGAGACTGGCTTGAGCCCAGGAGTTGGAGGTTGCTGTGAGCTGTAATGCCACAGCACTCTACCCAGGGCGACAGCTTGAGGCTCTGTCTCAAAATATATATATAATGTCTATATATATAAAAGACCTGAGCATTTGAAGCCCCTGGTAGGGACAAAGGTACATGGTGAATGAAGAAGCAATATGACACTTGCCATCCTAGCTTGGTCTGTGGAGGCAGGAGGTATCTTAGGGGTCTGGGAGCCTGATTCCTTTCTCACAAGAAGCCTCTGGGCTCCTGTGGGCATAAAGTCTCTCCAGCAGCTCAGAAACATTTCAATTGTCAGACATGCAAGGGGGGGAGAAATAAACTGTTCCACTTAGGCTTCTCACTGGACTCCAATAGTCTCAGGGGTTGATATCTGCCAATATCTTGCTTCTTCCTGTTCTGCTCTGCAACATCTCATGCTATTAGCTTTGTACAGCATCCGGTAGGAAGGACAGCTTTTCCATGCTGTTTTGACATCTGACAACAGTGACAATCCATGCTTGTGGGCCCAGTCTAAGATGGTATCAGAATACCCAAGGGCATTCCTTTTGTGAATTCAGGAAGCAAATGTTTGTACAGCTGCTTGCTCTGGAGCAGATACTTGAGTCTCTATGTGTTGCTGAAAAACATTGCCTGGCTCGGCGCCTGTGGCTCAAGTGGTTAAGGCGCCAGCCACATACACCTCTAAGGTGGCGGGTTCGAATCCAGCCCAGGCCCGCCAAACAACAATGATGGCTGCAACCAAAAAATAGCTGGGCCTTGTAGCAGGCACCTGTGGTCCCAGCTACTTGGGAGGCTGAGGCAGGAGACTCACTTGAGCCCAGGAGGTAGAGGTTGCTGTGAGCTGTGATGCCACGGCACTCTACCCAGGGGGATAGCTTGAGGCTCTGTCTCAAAAAAAAAAAAATTTTCCTGTTTCTTGTCTATAGTCACTTTTGTCAATATGGGGAGATTTCTGGTGAGCATCCACTTGGGTAACAATAGTTTAATAGGAGCAGAACTTATTTTTAACAAGATGTCTCATCCCCACAGAGTGGTTTGCTCTATATGCTGGCCTAAGACAGGAAATTAAATAAGCAAGAGACAGATCATTGGGCAAGATCAAAGACTTGGAAGAGGTAGAAGTAGAAGGGTATGGAAGGAATCCCAAAGGGTCCTTTTTGATAGACTTGGAAAACATAAATCTGTATTTGAAGGGAATGGCTTTTCCCTAATTACCTCTGCCCTGAGGTGGTTCTTCTTGTAAATTTAAATTGGTTATGAGGGAACATAGGATCAGCTTACATAAATTGTTTTTATAAGGTTAAAGTTTGAATTGTAGTTTTGTCCTTCACCAAGGAAGTGTACCATATACCCATGCAATATAACTATTGGGTGGGAACTGCTCCAAACCTTTCTCCCACTTTGCCCTATTTTAATTCAATTTAGTTTTTCTCTCATGTGAAAATGTAATTGTTAATCCACTAGTTTCAAACTGGTACTGAGTACATGTTATACTTGTTTTTCCATTTTTATAATAATTTGCTTGGGAGAATACTCTCCAATCCTGTCCAGGTTGTTACAAAAGATACAAAATATCCATCTTTTTATGATGGAATAATATTCCATGGTATACATATACCACAATTTATTAAGCCATTCATGTGTTGAAGGGGACTTGGGTTGTTTCCACATCTTTGCAATCGTGAATTGTGCTGCTATAAACGTTTGAGTGTAAATGTCCTTATGGTAAAATGTCATTTTTATTTTGAGTAGATGTCTATTAATGGGATTACAAGATCAAATGGAAGGTCTACTTTTAGTTCTTTGAGGAATCTCCATACTTCTTTCCATACTAGTTTATAGTCCCACTAACAGTGGATGAGAGTTCCCTTCTCTCTGCACCGATGCCAGCATCTGTTGCTTTGGCAGCTTGTGATGTGGGCCATTCTCACAGGGGTTAAATGATATCTCAAAGTTATTTTGTTTGCATTGCTCGACGATTAGGGACATTGACCACTTTTTCATGTGTTTCTTAGCCATTTGTCCTCATGAGGAAAATTTTTGTTCATGTGTATTGCTCAGTTTTTAATAGGGTTGTTTACTCTTCTCTTGTTTATTTTCTTTAGTTCTCTGTATATTCTGATTATTAGCCCTTTGTCAGATTTGTAACATATAAATATCTTCTCCCATCTTGAAATGTGTCTCTTTGCTTTGTTGATTATGTTTATAGCTGTGCAGAATCTTTTTAACTTGTTCAGGTCCCATTTTTTATTTTAATTATTGCTGCAATTGCCAGTGAAGTCTTCTTAATGAACACTTTCCTTAGGCTGATAAGATTAAGAGTTTTTCCAGCACTTTCTTCCAGGATTTTTATAGTTTCATATCTTAGATGTAAATCTTTTATTCATAATGAGTTAATTCTTGTAAGTGGTGAGAAATGTGGGTCTAGCTTCAGTTTTTTTTTCATGTGGGTAAGCAGTTCTACTAGCACAATTTATTGAATAGGGATTCTTCCCCAAGTGTATTCTTTTATTTATTTGCTTTGCCACAGATCAGATGGACATATAGGGCTGGTTTCATCTCTGTAGTCTCTGTTCTGTTCCATAGATCTATGACTCTATTTTTACCAAAACCATGCCATTATGATAATGATAGTGTTATGGTATAATTTGAAATCTAGAAAAGTGATGCTACCAAATTTGTTATTATGTCACAAAATTTTGTTAGCTACTCCATGTTTTTTCTGGTTCCATATGAAATATAGAATTATTTTTCTTAAGATATATAAGTATGACATTAGTATTTTAATGGAAATTGCATTAGCTCTGTAGATTGCTTTGGGAAGTATAGACATTTTAACAATGTTGATTTTTCCCAGTCATGGACATTATATGTTCTTCCACCTGCTAATATCCTGTTATTGAAATCCAGTGTGTGGAGGCCACTGCCGCCTCTGCCTGGGAGAAAGAACTCTTAGGCAAGCCACAGCCCACCTCGCGGGACCCACTGGGTTCTCTGTATGCCAAGAAGGTCCGTACTCAGGAGAAGAAGGCGCCACGGAGAGTGAATGGAGAAGGGGGCAGCAGGCACCTTTGCCTCAGAGCTCTGGCAGTCCTGTGTCTTGGAGCTTCACTGTTCTGTCTGGTCCTCTTCTCAGAGCAGTTTCTCTTTCTCTGGTGGCACAGTCTTTCAGCTCTTCAGCTTGGTCTTCCTTGTTTCAGACCACGCAAGTTGCTGGTCTTCCTATGCTGCTGCACACTCAACCTCACCATCTCCTACTGCCGCCTGCTGCTTCTTCAGCCAATGCCAAGTCCTGCAGACCTAAGGAGAAGCGGGAGAAAGAGAAGAGGAGGCACAGTCTCAGTGAAGTGAGTGAGGCTGGCCGGCCAGCCAGGAGAACAGTAAGTTTAAGCAGATGCCGTGAGATAAAATCAAACACAGAACTAGAGAGACAAAGAAAAAGAGAGAGACAGAGAAAGAAATATACAATAACGAATGAGATAGAGAAAGAGAAAGGAGAAGTAAAGACATTGCTGAAATGTGGGAAAGAAAAACCAAAAACAAATGTAGAAGGCTTACAAATTAAAAAAGTAAAGAAGAACAAGAAAAAGAAACAAAGAGAATGAAAAATGGAAGCGTACAAAAATATGTATAACAAATCTATTCAGATTATCTCCTCATATTTTTATCTGAGATTGAAGATCTAGAAACCAAAGACATCCTAAATGATAAAGGATTACATTGGAAAGAATATGAATACCAAGAAGTATGATTCTGAAATTTCAGATAACAGTAAATTTCCATTTGTCTCATTAAAGGAGCCACAAGTTCAGAATAACCTCAAAAGGTTGGACACTTTGGAATTCCAATAGCTCATTCACATCGAGCACCAGCCTAATGATGGTGCGTCAAATTATCCATGCCTACAGTAATGAACTCTTCCCACCTGTCTCATATGGAGATGAAGAGGTTTGCAGAAGAGTTTGTGAGTCTAGTGTTCAGTGAAAGTGAAAACTCTGCAGCTTTCTATGTAATAGGTGTTGTTCATAGGGCAGCTACTTACTTACTTGACTTTTTAGACAACTTTTCATTTAATTTTCCCAATTCACTGCTGAAAATGGAGATATTAGGAAAGAAAGATAGACAACAACTACGTCTAGTTTTTATGCTCAGGTAAAAAGAACATATTCTTGTGGTACTTACAGAGCTGGCCCAATTGACAAATAACCTTGGTGGGAGCAGTTGATGAAGAAGTGTGAGATTCAAATGCACCATTTTAAAAATGTATGTTTCAATGGGGGACACTATCTAGTCTAAAATTAGAGTAGAAAAGGTAGTGATGGTGATCCCATCATGTGGATGCATCCAGAAGAACAAATGATCCCTGTGGCTGAAATGCCAAAGTCATTTCCTTCAAAAGGAAAAGAACTACCAATGAAATAAAAAACCTTTAGTACGTACTTAGAACCAGTGAGCCCCGTTAGATGCTCTTTGAAGACAGAGCAAACTCTCAGGTCTTCAAAGGACAGGGTTTTGAATGACAGACTACAGCTGCTGTTGGAGTACTGAAGGCTGTGCACTATGGAGAGTGGCCTGATCAACTCCAAATAACCAAAGATGTAATTGTTTTCATGCTGAAGATTTCTTAAAAGTAGTTCAATGAATGCAGTTAGATTTACATGAACCTCTACTGTCCCAGTGTGTCCGTGGGTTGATGACGCAAAACTTAATCAACTGACATTTAGTATGCCAGGATTCAGTTGTATTGTAATGACCTTTATTTTATTCCAAGGAATGTTGTTCATCAGTTCAAGACAGTTTCAGCTGTATGCAGTTTAGCATGTCATGTTCAGCTCAAATTATATGACTCAGAAGAAGACACTTCCCAGAGTACAGCTACTCATGAAACAGGTACATCACCAGATTCCTCATCATCAGTTCTTGGACCTCACACTGACACCACCATTTGTGCTGTAAGAAAATCCTCCTTGAATTTGTTTTTTCTGACAGACTTTATTCTAAATATGAATTATAGCAGATTAAACATGAACCTACTGCATCTATAAGAATCAAGGAAGAACCTGTGAATGTTAATATTCCTGAAAAGAGAAGAGCATCAAATAACATGGATGGCAAGAATGTGATAACAAAATTGGATCATGTTCAATTTACAGAATTTGAGATCAACATGGATTCTAAATCTGAAGATAATAGCAACAGATTGAAGGGAAGAATTTTGCCCTGGGAGTCTCATAAGTGTAGTTGATTTAAGGCAACGTAGTTCAGCACACTCAAATCAAGATAGAAAAGATGATGACATTTTGTGCTGAATTTGTACATACCATTTAAAATTCTTTTAGAAAATATTTAATAATATAATAAAGATTCATGAATTCTGAAAGCAAGCCAAGGACTTGCTCCCAAGTCTGTTACAAAATAAAGTTTATGTAGTTTTGTAACATTCCTCAGTGCCTGTCCATAACTGTGAAGTATCAAGCACTTAGGACCAGACACACTGTAAACATGAAGATTAAAACTTAAAAAAGTCTTTAAAAAATCATTTGAGAAACTAATTGTTAACTATCATAGGAAAGCTATATTCCAAATGGAGTCCAAGAATATGGAGAAAGGGGTGAGGGAGGAGAGGGGAGGGGGGAGGATGGGTGAAGGGAGGGTGATTGCGGGGATCACACCTATGATTTTTCCTATAAGGGTTCATGTGAATCTTCCCAAATGTTAAATATAAATGTCCTAACACAACAATTATGAGAATGACATGATGGCTATGTTGTCCAATTGGATGAAAATATTTCAAATTGTATATGGGAACAACACACTGTATCCCATGATAGAATTAATGTGCACAAATATAATCTAATAATAAAAAAATCATTTGAGTTGGAGTTATAGGTTTTAGAATAGAGCTTTCATTAACATATATACACATATATTATAATATTATATATTGTATATTATATATTGTAATATGAGCCAGAATTCTCTTATGACAATGTAAGGCTTTTCCATAGAGCTTATTTATACCATTTAAGAAAATTAAATGTGTCAGTACTATAGTGTAAATAGCTTTAAAAAATCTTTTAGGCTCGGCACCTGTGGCTCAACCGGCTAAGGTGCCAGCCATGTACACCTAAGGTGGCGGGTTCAAATCCCCAGCCCGGGTCCACCAAACAACAATGACGGCTGCAACCAAAAAATAGCCAGGCATTGTGGCGGGCGCCTGTGGTCCCAGCTA
>NW_003852714.1:433874-437157 GCF_000181295.1 Otolemur garnettii
AAACAAAACAAAACAAAACAAAACAAAAAACCATGCACTCCAAGACATTTTTTTGAGGGGGGGAAGCTTTGTTATTGTTGTTTCAATTTTGGTGCTTGAAGTTGACCTGTTCAAGAGTCTTATTTCTTCCTGGTTGTGTCTGGTGGGGGGTAGTGTGATTGCAGGAATTTGCCTATTTCCCCTATTTTTTCAAATTTCTGGACATAGAAAATTTTAGTGTTTAGTGATGATATTTTTATTTCTGTAGCATCTTTTTTGTTGTTGTTTTGTTTTGTTTTTTGCAGTTGTCACCGTTGTTTTAACTGGCTGGGGCTAAACCCGCCACCCTTGGTATGTGGGGCTGGCGCCCTACCAACTGAGTCACAGGCGCTGCCCTGTAGCATCTGTTGTTATTTCCCCTTTTTAAAACTCCCAACTAGAAAAGTCTAGTTGAGGTTATTAGAGATCTTACTTTCCTGTTTCTGGTTAATACGACCAAGGCCTTATCAATTTTGTTTATCTTTTCAAAGAACCAGCTTTTTGTTCCATTACTATTACTAATGGGTCTTTTGTTTTTGATTTCATTTAGTTCTGATCTGATTTTAGTTATTTATTTTCTTCTATTTGGTTTGAAATTAGATTGCTCTTTCTTTTCTTTGTTCCTTGAGATGGCTCATTGTTTATTTGTGTTTTTTCTGATTTCTGGATATGGGTTTTGGTGCAATGAATTTCTCTCTTAGGACCACTTTTGTGGTATCCCATATGTTTTAATAGTTTGTGACCTCATCATATTTTTTGTTCAAGGAATCTAGTGATTTTTTTTCTTTATCTCTTTCTTGACTCAGCTATATTCAGCAATAAGTTTTTTGGTTTCCATGACTTTGTGAAGGATGAGTGTTTCTGTTGGAATTGATTTCTACTTTTATTTCATTGTGATTTCCAAAAACACAGAGTATAATTTCTATTTTTAAAAATTTGTTGAGACTTGATTTTAAACCTAGTGTTATGCCCGAAATTTTCCCAAAAGGCCCCAGCAGACAAATCCGAGACACACTCCGATGTAAAAAGCAAGAGGTGAGTTTTATTCAAGCCCGGGCCTGGTCTCTTCTGGCATGCAAGCCGAGGAAGAGCCCTGAACCTGGGGTGTGTGAGGTTTTTATGGGATACAGAAAGCAAGAGGGGAAGAAGGGTATGAGTACACTTTTGATTGGTGGTTGGTGATTTCATTAGTAAAGGAGGATTTACATTGGTGGTTGATGATTTCACTAGTAATGGAGAATTTGGATTGGTATAGGTAAGGGGTGAGGGGTCTCTTAACCGGGGGCTAGAGTTGGTGCACTCTGATTAGGTGGCTGGAGAGAAATACCTGTATTTCAAGGTAATAGAAACTTATTGTTTATTATGGCAGCTGTTTGCCTAAGGTGACTCAGTTTGTGGTTCACAATGGCTGTGGAACCAGGGGTGGGGGAGGTAGCAGGGAGTGGTCCTGCAGGTTTTACTGGCAGAGGTTGGGGTGAAGGGCTAGGAATGGAGCTTATGCAGTAAACAGCTAGGAATGGGGCTTGTGCAGTAAACAGCTAGGAATGGGGCTTGTGCAGTAAACAGTTAGGAATGGGGCTTGTGCAGTAAACAGCTAGGAATGGGGCTTGTGCAGTAAACAGCTAGGAATGGGGCTTGTGCAGTAAACAACAAAATGGAGCTAGTCTGGCCCTCTCACTAGTATATGATAAGTCTTGAAACATGGCTCATGAGCTGATGAGAAGAGTGTATATTCAGTAGTATATTAAATGTTCTATGGTTGTCTATTTGGTCTGTTTGTTCTAGAGTAGAGTTTAAGTGCAAACTTTCTTTGTTTAATTTCTGCTTAGAGGATCTGTCAATTTCTGTCAGTGATGTATTAAAGACTCTGATTATTATACAGTGTTGTTGTTTGTCACATTATTTAGATCAAATAAAATTTGTTTTATGGCTTGGCGCCTGTGGCTCAAGTGGCTAAGGCGCCAGCCACATACACCTAAGGTGGCGGGTTCGAATCCAGCCCAGACCCACCAAACAACAATGACGGCTGCAACCAAAAAATAGCCGGGCATTGTGGCAGGCACCTGTGGTCCCAGCTACTTGGAAGGCTGAGGCAGGAGACTCGCTTGAGCCCAGGAGTTGGAGGTTGCTATGAGCTGTGAAGCCACGGCACTCTAGCCAGGGGGATAGCTTGAGGCTCTGTCTCAAAAAAAAAATTTGTTTTATAAATCTGTGAGCAAATGTGTTAGGTGCATACATATTTATGATTGATATGTCCTCCTAGTGAATCATTCCCTTAGTCAATATAAAGTATCCATCTTTGTCTTTGTTTACTTTTGTTGTTTTAAAGTAAGTGGTATCTGCTATGGATATTTCAACTCCCACTTTCTTTTGGTATCCTTTAGCGCGCAGTACTGTTTTCCAACCCTGTACCCTGAGTCTTGATTTGTCTTTGTGGGTTAGATGCGTTTCCTGAAGAGGCTTGAAATTTATCCAGTTAGCAAGCCTGTGTCTCTTCAGTGGGGAGTTCAAGCCATTCACATTTATTGAGAAAACTTATAAGAAGGGTGGGTTTATGATCATCATGATGTGAGAGACTCTGTTGCTTTGTTTTATCATATTGGCCCTTGTGACATCTAGGCTTAGTCCTTTAGTTACTATGTAGTTTTACTTTGCTTGGAGACTATTGTTAGTTTGTGTAGAGTACAGGTCTGAGTGCTTCCTGTATGGTAGATCTAGTAGTGGCAAATTTCCTCAAATTTTTTGTGTCAGGAAAACATTTGATTGTTCCCTTGAAAATGAAACTTTATTTTGGGGCGGTGCCTGTGGCTCAGTGAGTAGGGCACTGGCCCCATATACCGAGGGTGGTGGGTTTGAACCCGGCCCTGGCCAAACTGCAACAAAAAAATAGCTGGGCATTGAGACGGGCGCCTGTAGTCCCAGCTACTGGGAAGGCTGAGGTAAGAGAATCACCTATGCCCAGGAGTTAAAGGTTGCTGTGAGTTGTGATGCCACAGCACTATACCAAAGGCGATAACGGGAGACTCTGTCTCTAAATAAGAAAAAAGAAAGAAAAACCTTTGTTTTGCAGGATACAGAATCTTAGGCTGGCAGTTGTTCTGTTTGAGACAATTGAAGATAGAAACATACTCTTTTCTGTCTTGTAAAGTTTCCACTGAGAAATCAGCTGTTACCCTGATGGGTTTGCCTTTGTAGGTCAGATACTGCTTATGCCTGGCAGCTTGTAGAATTGTCTCTTTCTTTTTTTTTTTTTTTTTGAGACGGA
>NW_003852714.1:437343-438638 GCF_000181295.1 Otolemur garnettii
TGCAGCCATCATTGTTGTTTGGCAGGCCCTGGCTGGGGATTCGAACCCGCCACCTTAGGTGTATGTGGCTGGCGCCTTAGCCGCTTGAGCCACAGGCACCGAGCCAGAATTGTCTCTTTCATTTGACATTAGCTAGGCTAATTGTAGTATGTCTAGGATATGCTTTGTTTAATTGAGTTGTCCTGGATTTTGATAGTCATCTAATAACTATTTTTGGGTTTCTGCCAGTGCTTGGGAAATTTTCAACCATAATGTATTCAACTAAAGCTTCCATGCTTTGGGGATGCTCTTCTTCTCATTCAAGAATACCTATGGTTCATATGTCTATACACTTTGCATAGTCCCATATCTCTTGAAGAGATTGCTCTGCTTTTGCTTTCTTCTTTTCTGCCTCTTTAAATGATTGGATTAGCTCAAAATTCTTATCTTCATGTCCTGAGGGGTTTTTTTTTTTTTTTTGCAGTTTTTGGCTGGGGCCAGGTTTGAACCTGCCACCTCTAGCATATGAGGTCGGCACCCTACTCCTTTAAGCCATAGGTGCTGCCCTGAGGTTTTTCTTAATAGTTTAATCTATTGCTGAAACACTGTGCTACTGTGTTTTGAAACTCCCTGAATGCCTCTTTAAGTTCTTTAAGCTCCATTATATCTTTCCTAAATGTGTCCAGATGCTTGGTGACTTTGTCTTTAATTTTATTTCTTGAGACAATTTTTGGACTTATTTTGCTGATTTTCTACTTTCCATTCAAGTATACTCACTCTATTTTCCACCCAAGTTCTGAATTCTGTATTTATTTCAGTAATTTTTTTTATGATTGGGATTTTTTACAGTAGCTCCACTGTTGGTGATTTGAAGGAATTGATCTGCTTTGGTTTTTCCTGTTACCAGAGCTTTTTGGCTGGTTCTTCTCCATGTGTGGTTTCTCTTTTTCTTTCTTATCTTTATGTCTTTCCCTTTCCTTTCCTCCTATTTACCTTTTCTCACCTTAACTCTAGGCTACTGGGTTGAGTTGATGCTAATGTTTAATAGAGGGAAAAAAAAGAGGGAAAGGAAATGAAAAACCGATTTTGACTGTGATTAATACCGTAATAAATACTCTTTTTGTCTTGCAAAAGAAACAGAAAGAAAAGGAAAGAGAGAAAAAAGAGAAAAAAATGACTGTAATTATTAAAATCTGCTTTGTTGCCTTGATTCTAAAAACAAATAAAAGAGGGCAACAAAAAGAAAAGAGAAAGAAACAAAATTGGACTGTAATTATTAAAATATTCTTTGTTGGCTCGGCGCCCATAGCTCAACC
>NW_003852714.1:439310-443778 GCF_000181295.1 Otolemur garnettii
AAAAAAAAAAAAAAAGAAAAGAAAAGAAATAACAGCTGCTGTTTTGTATGCTGTGCATAGGCTTGTCAACTTGATGTCTGTCAATGGGGTATTCTGCTTTGCCTTATGTGGAGAGGTTTAGGGTTGGGCCATGAGCCTGGCGCAGCAGTGAGGTTCCTGGTGGTGTTGCTGCAGGCCTGAGGGGGGATGCCAGACCTTCTGGGACTATCCACCAAACTCCAGTCACAGATAGGGGGCCCCAAGGTCTACACAAGAGCACTGACCAAGGCTCAGTGACCCAAATCTGACCTGGAGCCCCCAAAGAGGTGGGGGTGTGGGGCCACCCTAACCTGTTCTGCAAAGCCTCAGGACGAGCTTGGTGGTGGAAGACCAAGCCTGGATGGTGGAGGCTATGCTTGCAGCCCAGCACACCAGACCTTAGGGCTTCAGACCCTGTGGGAAGCCAAGCCCCATAGAACTGACTTGCTACAACAATCACAGGGTTACTGTGATCCCTTCACCTCTTGTGCACCCTGCCATGGTAGGGTAGTATGGCTCAGTCTCCCCAGTGCAAGGTCTCCCGCACAGCAACCCTCACCTGTCCCCATGCCCAGATCCACTCCCACTTCATGAGTGAAGAGCTTGCCAAAAGATCTCTAGCTGTAGCTCAGAGAAGCCACTGCTCACCCCAACGAGGGACCAGCAAGTGCACCCTATTGTTGAGGGGAGGAGGTTCTGCAGTACCTCATTCTCCTCTTCTCTTGATGTCTGTTGTCTGATGGGTCCAATTTGCACAGGATTCAGGTCTGTCACCAGACCTTCCTGACAGGGGACCATTGAGAATGTTGGAGGATTTCCAGCAGCCCAAACTGAACCACAACTCCTACTTGGAGTCTCTACTTGGAGCTTCTTGCCTCCCCCTCACCTGATTTCCCCATTAACTTCCATTTCTGCTTCTCTCCACTCCTGGGGTCCTGTGCAATATCACTTAGTGCTCTCACAGCACTATCTTTGAGTGGGGCAGTCTGAATGGCAGTGCCTACACACATTTCTCCCTACTATTGTTGGGAGAGGCTGCAAGAGGGCCACCACTATACCACCATCTTAGCTCCCAAGTGCTAAGGCTATATATTTTTTAATCTTAAAGGGACTCTGGGCTTTTTAGGTCTGATTTTCAGGGAAGAAGCTTAATCCTTCTCTGTATAAGAACATTCCTTACGTTATGGGTCAGCAGTGGTGTCTTTTTGGTGTGTGTTAATGCAGAAAGGGTCAGAGTGGTAGCAGGGAGAGACTGAATCCTCTGGTCAGCATGTGTAGAAATAGCTCTGGAGCCTAATTTAGGACACCCAGCCATGCCCAAAGTTCTATTACTGCTCACTGCAGGATCCTGGTCAACTCTTTTCTCTGGGCTCACTTTGAGACGACCTCATCTGTCAAATGAGAGGAAGGACAAGATGGTGTGTAAGGTTCTCAGAGGTTTGTTCCCAGAGCATTTACCCTTCAGGCCAAGAGGACTAGTTCTTGGCTGTGAAGTTTATACTAAAACACACTTAATAGAGGATATATAAGAGCCTGAAATTCCAAGGCACAAGAGGAGGTGCATATATGCAGGACTCAACTTAACCCCATGTGTTGGAGATGCAATGTAGCTCTGCCCAGCCACTGGGCAGGTGCACATAGTATATATGGCAGCTTCATTGCCTGTGGCTCAGCCAACTGACCTCATGGTCTCTTTTTCCACAGGTTGGAACTATCAGCTGTGAGAAGAAGTGGGTTAGTTTATAGGAGGAGGAGGAGCCTGATGTACAGATGCTGGAAATTTCAAATGTCATGACCTATACTCATTACGGGCAAGAACAGCAGGTGTAAGCCACTGCAGGAGGTGTTGGTACTTCAAGCAGGTGGCTTCAGTCCACTATAACAAAACTTAGTTTTATGTATGTAAATTAGAAGTTTCCAAGTAGCAGTAACAGTAAATCAATCCTTTAGAAGTAGGCAAAATTCACTGTTGAATATCATTCCAAGAGATATTATACTTGTTAGATTAGATTATACTTGCTGTTCGTTCCATTAATACTAACTGGCACAATATCCTATAGGAAGAGCTTACTGTTATACTAAGCTTAATCACCAAGATTCACAGGCAGAAGGGATGTGGTACTTTTCTTTACAAAACTCTGTGCCTTTTTTTTCTTTTTGCCAGGACTGGGTTTGAACCCACCACCTCCAGCATATGGGACCAGCACCCTACTCCTTTGAGCCACAGGCGCTGCCCAAAACTCTGCAACTTTTTGGGACTGTTAACATGCTATATGCAAACAAAGCAGATGTCCTAGAAATACCTTCTGCTCCCTCTTCCAGAGCCCAGCAGTTGCTAGTCTCACTAATCAAATATGTGATATGCCATTTAACCTGTTGCTTCTTGATCCTGAAATTTATCAGGCAGTAAATATTTAGCCTTAACAAAGGGTAGAATTATCAGGAGTTGTTAGGGATGTTATAACTTCTTATAAAAGCACTGAAGGAGGGCAGCGCCTGTGGCTTAAGGAGTAGGGTGCCGGCCCCATATACTGGGGGTTGTGGGTTCAAGCCCAGTCCCAGCCAAAACTGCAAAAAAATAAATAAACATACTTACCACATTTAAAAATAAAATAAAAATCACTGAAGGAGATTAAATTTCCAATTATCACCAGATGTAGAGTT
Organism: Otolemur garnettii; assembly: GCF_000181295.1. Lineage (NCBI taxonomy): Eukaryota > Metazoa > Chordata > Mammalia > Primates > Galagidae > Otolemur > Otolemur garnettii. The sequence continues at coordinate 441,993 of NW_003852714.1, forward strand.
TGACAATGCCATTGTTCTGCCAAGGCAGATACATTTCATAAGACCAAAGAATGAAATAATAAGAATTACTAATTCTAGTAGGTAAAGGTGATTTTGCATCTTTGTGAAAACATTTTTTTTTTTTTGAGACAGAGCCTCAAGCTGTCCCCCTGGGTAGAGTGCTGTGGCATCACAACTCACAGCAACCTCCAACTCCTGGGCTCAAGTGAGTCTCCTGCCTCTGCCTCCCAAGTAGCTGGGACCACAGGTGCCCGCCACAACACCTGGCGTTTTTTTTTTTTTTTTTTTTTTGGTTGCAGCCATCATTGTTGTTGGCAGGCCTGGGCTGGATTCGAACCTGCCACCTTAGCTGTATATGGCTGGTGCCTTAGCCACTTGAGCCACAGGCATCGAGACTAAAACATTTTTTTCAGTAAAATAGTCAACTTAGAGTTTGGAAAGAACTAATAAAAAATGTTGTTTAGTTTAGCATCCTTTCTTAAGATTAGAGCCGATGAATCAAGATACAGTATGCTCATTTTCAAAGGAAAGCATTTAGCTTAAACATGTTGTGATTCAAAACTTACCCTGTGAAATTAGCTGAAGCCATATAATTATTTCAAATACCAGAAACTGTGATTAGCGTTCCTGTCTGAAATTCATGTATATACAGAGACCCCCATTAATGTGTGTGTGTGTGAGAGAGAGAGAGGGAGGGAGAGAGAAAAAAACACCTGCATTAGGATTTTTTTCTTGTAAGTAAGTTAAATTCAAATATAAATAAAGAAGAGGTAGAACTGAACATTAACACAGAATTTAAAGACCACTTAATTCCACACTCATTGGTGAAGGTCTCATGTTAGATTAGAATCCCATGGTGTCAATTCTGGGCCCATTGAGAGAGGGAAAGAAAATACCACTTACATTGGTTATAAGAAGCATTACTGTAAACCCTAGCAGAATTACCTGTAGAGCTCCCTGTGGCCCAGAAGCTGGCTAAAAGTTCCTCAGTGGGTGTCCCATACATTGCCTTAATTTTTTTTTCTTTATTTCAAGACACTAAGAAGCTACAAATATTTTTGTTACATGGATGCCTTTTATAATGTTTATGTTAGAGATTTTAGTGTGCCCATCACCAGAATAGTGTTCATTGTACCTGATAGGTAGGTTTTTATCCCTCCCCTCCTCCACGTCCCTACATGTGATTTCCTGTGACCTTTGCATCTCTTCGTGCCTGTGTTTGTCCATCAGTTAGCTCCAAATTATTAGAGAGTACATGTGGTGCTTTTTATCCCATTCCTAAGATACTTCACTGGTCTTCAAGTCCATCCAAGTTGCTGCAAAAGATATTAATTCATTTAATTTTATGGCTCAGTAGTATTCCATGTTGTATACACAAACACAGACACACACACACACACACCACATTTCCTGAATCCACTCATGAATTGGTGGTCACTAAAGTTGATTCCACATCTTTGTGATTGTGAATTGTGCTGCAATAAACATTTGCATGCAGGAGTCTTTTTGGAAAAAATTACTTTTCCCCCCTTAGGCAGATACCCAGTAATGGGATTGTTGGTCGAACGGTAAGTCTACATTTATCTTTCTGAGGAATTGCCAAACTGTTTTCCACAGAGGTTGTACTGATTTGCCATCCCACCAACAGTGTTTCTTTCTTTATGCTCTATAGCATTCTTATTCTTATCCTTCTCCTCCTCCTCCTCCTCCTCCTCCTCCTCCTCCTCCTCCTTCTTCTTCTTCTTCTTCTTCTTCTTCTTCCTCCTCTTCTTCTTCTTTTTATTTT
>NW_003852714.1:444069-445853 GCF_000181295.1 Otolemur garnettii
GCAAGCTATAAATCCAAGGAAGATCATTTAAGAACATAAAATACAGGTACAAAGCGGGCCCCAGAACTGCTTACTAGAGCCGCCCCCCTCCCGCGGGTGGCAGGCGGCCACAGAGAAGCCCCCTGCTCCGGGCAGCCACAGAAGTACTTGCTAGAGCTTAGCAAACCCCCCGCCGGTGGCAGCAGACGAGTCCCCCACTCTGGGAGGGCCTAGAACTGCTTGCTAGAGCCATGCACCCCACAGGCGGCAGAGAAGAACCCCGCCCCAGGGCTCTGGGCAGGCCCAGAACTGGTTGCTAGAGCTGCACACCCCACTGGTGGCAGAGAAGCACCCTGCCCCAGGGCTCTGGGCAGGTCCAGAACTGATTGCTAGAGCCGCAAGCTTCCAGCGGGCGGCGGGTGGCCAGAGTGGAGTTCCCCTGCTCCCGGCAGCCACAGAAGTACTTGCTAGAGCTTCGCGCACCTCTGCCATTGGTGGCGGACGAGTCCCCCCACTCTGGGAGAGCCTAGAACTACTTGCTAGAGCCGTGCACCCCAGGGGAGGCAGAGAAGAACCCCGCCCCAGGGCTCGGGACAGGTCCAGAACTGCTTGCTAGAGCCTCACACCCCACAGGCGGCAGAGTAGATCCCTGCGCTAAGGCTCTGGGTGGGCCCAGAACTGCTTGCTAGTGCCACGGGTGTCCTATGGGCAGTGGCGGAGGAGTCCTCCCTTCCAGGCAGACCCCAAACAGCCTTCTAGAGACACGCACACCCCACGTGGGCCACCAGTGGAGTTCCTTGCTCCAGGCACCTGTGCTGGGTGGGCCCAGAATTACTTGCTAGAGCCATGCAGGCCCTGCAGGAGGCGATGGAGGAGTCTAGCGCTCTGGGCAGGCCGAGAACTGTTTATTAGAGCCACGTGTGTCCGACAGATGGAGGTGGAGGAGTTCCCCACTCTGGCTCCCAGGCTGGGAGGGAATAGATCGGCTTGCTAGTGCTGCACATGTCCAACAGGCCACGGTGAAGGAGTCTTTCACTCCTCCCAGCTACTCTGGTGGGGCCGAAATAAGACTGATCTTATCACTTGTGTACCCTACACTACTGCTGTCATTCCCCTACCCCCCGACTGCTCCAGGGTGCTGAACTAGGACTGATCCAGCTACTGCCGGTTTCCTGTCCACTGGTTGCCCCAGTAGGCTGAACAAGGTCTAATCTGGCCACGCACACTCCCATGCAGCTGCTGCCATTCCACTGCACCCCAGTTGCCCCAGCACGTGAGAACTGGGAGTAGACAACAGACACGCTCTGCCTCTCTCTCTCTGGGAAACCAGAAGAAGCCACCAACTGAAGAGTTCTGATAAGGCCTCCAAACAAGGTAAACTCAGAATGGGGTGGAATCAGCAGAAAAACTCTGGCAACTCCAATAACCAGAATAGATCAACTCCCCCAAGGAAAAATGGGGCAGACGTAATTGAAGACCCGATCCACAAGCAAATGGCTGAAATGTCAGAAATCGAATTCAGAACGTGGATAGCAAATAAAATTAACAGAATGGAAGAAAGGAGAGAAGAAGAAGCTCAAGAAATGATTCAAGGCCCGGCGCCTATAGCTCAACTGGCTAAGGAGCCAGCCACGTACACCTAAGGTGGCGGGTTCGAATCCCCAGCCCAGACCCGCCAAACAACAATGATGGCTGCAACTCGCTTGAGCCCAGGAGTTGAAGGTTGCTGTGAGCTGTAATGCCAGGGCACTCTACCCAGGGGGAAAGCTTGAGGCTCTGTCTCAAAAAAAAAAAAAAAAAAGAAA
>NW_003852714.1:454403-455822 GCF_000181295.1 Otolemur garnettii
CAAAAAAAAAAAAAAAAAAGAATTTGTATCTTATTCTGATATCAAAAGAGCTTTGGAAAAGTTGGATGGAACTGAAGTCAATGGCAGAAAAATCAGATTAGTGGAAGACAAGCCAGGGTCCAGACGATGCCCATCCTACTCCAGGAGCTGGAGCCATTCAAGGTTTCACTCTCAAAGCAGACATTCCTGTAAAAGCAGAAGCTGAAGCAGCAGCAGCAAAAGCAGTCATTCTAAGAGCAGATCCCGGTCCAGGTCAAGCTCCCACTCCCGGAGCCAGAGCCGCAGCTGGAGCAAGAAGGAGAAGAGCAGGAGCCGCACCAAGGACGACAAGAGCCGCAGCTGCAGCCTGGGCAAGAGTTGCAGCAAGAGCAAAGGCCAGGCCGAAGAGAAGATCCAGAACAACAACAGCACCGGCAAGTCCAAGACTCGGAGTCCTAGTAGGCACAAAAGTAAAAGCAAGAGTCGGAGCCGGAGCTAAGAGCCGAGAGTAGAGGAGGAGAAGCGGGGGAGTGTGAGCAGGAGCAGGAGCCAGGAGAAAGGCAGGAATCAGGAGAAGGGCCTCCTCAAGAGCCGCAGCCATGGGGGCAGCAGGAGCCGTAGCCACAGCAAGAGCAAGGACAAGAGCAAGAACAGGAAGAGAAGCAGGGAGGAAAGCCGCAGCCGTAGTTACGGCCGCAGCAAGAACGAGAGGAGCAGGAAGCCAGGCGGCAAGTGAGACAGCAAGGCAGGCAGCAGCAAGAAGAAGGAAGACACTGACCGCTCACAGTCGCGATTGCCCTCCCGCTCAGTGTCAAAGGAGCGCGAACACACCAAGTCCGAGTCTGGACAGAGGGAAGGCCAAGGGGAGAGTGAGGATGTTGGCACCAATCAGGAGACCCGCTCTAGGTCAAGATCGAATTCCAAATCGAAACCAAACCTTCCGTCAGAATCACGCTCCAGATCAAAGTCAGCTTCAGAAACCGGATCTTGGCCCAAGTCTCAATCCAGGTCTGCTTCCTGATCAGCCTCCCGGTCTAGATCTAGGTCCCACTCAAGGTCCTAATTGGCTAAGACCACAGCTGGAACTACCCAAGAAGTCTTTTGTACATGTTTGGTAGCTGTAGCACAAGTGATGGAAGTAGAACATGTCACTGCTGTACATTTTTAACTCCCCTAATGGTGTGTCTATAATTGTTATTCTAAGTGCTTCCTCTCAGTAAAGCCTGCTGGCACCAGGCCTTCCTGCTTGACTGAAAAAAGTTTCTCTTTGAAAACCCCCCTTTAGGCTCGGCACCTGTGGCTCAAGTGGCTAAGGCGCCAGCCATGTACAACCAAGGTGGCGGGTTCGAATCCAGCCAGGGCCCGCCAAACAATGACGGCTGCAACCAAAAAATAGCTGGGTGTTGTGGCAGGCGCCTGTGGTCCCAGCTACTTGGGAGG
>NW_003852714.1:456075-457897 GCF_000181295.1 Otolemur garnettii
GTACCTGGACAGCACTAAGGCTGGAATGATGACATAGGTAGGTATGGTGACTTCAACCATTTTTGCTCTTGAATTGATGCCCTTTGATGTATGCCATTTAGTGAAAGTGCTAAGTCTTAAGTTTCCTACCACTTTGGTTTCATATTTTTGGACTTAACAAAGTTGTGAATAGCACAGTTGAGGAAAATTGATATCTGCAGTAATCCATAGGAAGTAAACTGTAGAGTTCCATATTCTGGTATTGTGATTATATTGTTTTATATTAAAAAAATAAAATATTTTTTTAATTTTATTTTTCCCTGTCTTTCAAAGTATAGTGACCCCTGCTTCCATTAAATCTGAATAAAGACTATTTTTGCTTGACAAAAAAAAAAGTTTCTGTTCATGTCTTTTATCCACAGGTTATTTTTTCTCTTGTTGATTTGTTGGAATTTTTTTTTTTTTTTCTTTTTTAGAGACAGAGTCTCACTTTGTCACCCTTGGAAGAGTACTGGGTCATCACAGCTCACAGCCACCTTCAGCTCTTGGGCTTAGGCTATTCTCTTGCCTCAGCCTCCTGAGTAGCTGGGACTACAGGCGCCCGCCAAAATGCTGGGCTATTTTTTGTTGTTCCAGTTTGGCTGGGGCCAGGTTCAAACCCACCACCCTTGGTATATGGGGCCAGCGCTCTACTCCCTGAGCCATAGGTACTGCCCCTTGTTTGAATTCTTTGTAGATTCCAGATGTTAGTCCTTTATTGGATATATAATGAATCTATTCTTCTATTCTGTAAGTTATCTATTTACTCTGTTGATCATTTTCCTGTGCCATGTGGAAGATTTTTAATTTAGTCAACCACATTTGTTTATTTGTTTTTTACTGTTATTTGCATTTACTTTATGTTGCATCTATTCCCGTGCCATAAGTTTTTGTTTCTTCAGTTTCTTCTGGGATATCTTTTCCTTCTTTGCTACCTCTTCTTCTGGTTTGGGAACAATTTGTTCCTTTTCAGTAAGGATCATCTCGATGTGGCAGGGGGAGCTTATGTATGGGTTGATGCAACCATGGGCTCTGTAAGTTCCGTGATATATCTTGGGGGCTTTGTTCACCTGGATATGCTCAATGACCAGAGAATCTACATCTAAACCCTTAAGTTCAGCATTACTCTCTGCATTTTTAAGAATATGCAGCAAAAATTCAGCACTCTTGTTGGGCCACCAACCCTGTGTCCAGCCCCACTTTTTGGCCTGGGCACACCTACCAACTCCACCATTGTAACGTCAGAATGGTACACATTGTTTCTTTAAAGTGACATCCTTCAGATACTTGTTGGGTTTTCATATATGCATACCCTTGATGGCCTGGGCAATTTCACGTGTACTCTTAAAGTGAACAGGAAGATTGAGCCTCTTGACTTGCATGCCTTTGTGGGGTATTCTGGGTCAAGTGAATAGTGAACCATTTTCACAGATCACCTCAGGCCGCTTAGGGGAAGAGCTATCTTTGTTGTTATTGTATTTGCCTTTTGGGTCTTAATCATAAATTCTTTGCCTAGGCCAATGTGTAGAACAATTTTCCTACATTTTCTTCTAGAATTTTTATGGTTCACATCTTACATTAAAGTCTTTTACCGGCTCGACGCCTGTGGCTCAAGCGTCTAAGGCACCAGCCACATACACCCAAGGTGACGGGTTTGAATCCAGCCTGGTCCGCCAAACAACAATGACAGTTGCAACCAAAAATAGCCTGGTGTTGTGGCGGGCGCCTGTGGTCCCAGCTACTTGGGAGGCAGAGGCAGGAGACTCGCTTGAGCCCAGGAGTTAGAGGTTGTTGTGAGCTGTGA
>NW_003852714.1:459523-463251 GCF_000181295.1 Otolemur garnettii
GAGGCAGGAGACTCACTTGAGCCCAGGAGTTGGAGGTTGCTGTGAGCTGTGATGCCATGGCACTCTACCCAGGGGGATAGCTTGAGGCTCTTTCTCAAAAATAAAAAAAAAAAAATCATTCTGCTTAATCTGGATACACTTGATATTAAAATTAGAAAAAATATATTATTATAAAGTGGAAATGACAAACACAATTCACTTTTAAATGAGGATGCAGTATTCTGTATTCTAAACAACATATTAACAAGTTGAAGTAAAATTAATGTTTAAGTGATGTACTTTAGTCAAAATAGAATCCAATTTATGTGAAAATTAGTCACTTCTTTTTTTTTTCTTGTCCTTACCCTCACCCCCTCCCTCCTTTTCTGTCTGTTTACCCCTTTCCCCATGCCCCACCATGTCATTAATTGTCATTAATTGTCCTCATATAAAAGTTGAATACATAGGATTCATACATCTCCATTCCTATGATGCTTCACTAAAGATAATGTGCTCCACCTCCATCCAGGTTAGTACAAATGCTGCAAAATCTCCATTTCTTAAATAACTGAATAATATTCCATGGTATACGTATACCACAGCTTCCCAATCCATTCCTGGGTTGAAGGGCATTTAAGCCGTTTCTACATTTTAGCAATTGTAAATTGGGCTATATCACAAAATCTCAAAACTGCAAATGCTGGCATGGATGTGGAGAGAAAGGAACGCTTTTACACTGCTGGTGGGACTGCAAACTAATACAACCTTTTTGGAAGGAAGTATGGAGAAACTTCAGAGAACTCAACCTAGATCTCCCATTTGATTCTGCAATCCCATTACTGGGCATCTACCCAGAAGAAAAAAAAAACCTTTTATTATAAAGATACTTGTACTAGGTTGTTTATTGCAGATCATTCTCTTTTTTAAAGGTCATTTCATTGAGTAACCAGATTCATAGATTTCCTCAGAAAAGTCCTTGCGCAGACTTTCCAGGAAAGAACACCTGTTTACCATTTTTATGTCTTTTTGTTGGTCAATTTTTGCTATTTTGACACTTGACACTTTTTCCATGCCTGGAAATTTGTCAGTTACAGTTCAGATTGTGTCATGGATGAATTGATCTGATCTCATTAGGTTTAATTGAGCTCTGTAACCAGCAAAAGTGGCTTAAATAACCTGGAAATTTGAATTTGTATCTGGTTTATCATCTAATCATAAACTATTCTTACTTCCTCATTGCAGACCCAAGGAATGACCAGGGTGGCTCACAGGACCTGTGAGTCGGGCAGATAGCAAAGGCAGATTAAACCTGTCAGAGCCAAAATGATACCCTGATGAGAAAGGAAAGGGCTTTAAGAGTGTTTATAGGCTTGGCGCCTATAGCTCAACCGGCTAAGGCGCCAGCCACGTACACCTAAGGTGGCAGGTTCGAATCCCCAGCCCGGACCCGCCAAACAACAATGACGGCTGCAACCAAAAAATAGCCGGGCGTTGTGGCGGGCGCCTGTGGTCCTAGCTACTTGGGAGGCTGAGGCAGGAGACTCGCTTGAGCCCAGGAGTTGGAGGTTGCTGTGAGCTGTAATGCCACGGCACTCTACCCAGGGGGACAGCTTGAGGCTCTGTCTCAAAAAAAAAAAAAAAAAAAAAAAGAGTGTTTATAGCTTTTACTCTTTCCCCCTTCTTCTTCTTTTTTAGGCAAAGTGGTTACTGTCAAGGTACTCTGTAGGAAGGGATCTGAGTCACTAAGTTTAACAAAATTACCTTCTTCATCATGGCGGAAAACTAACCAAATTTCGAAAGCTTCTTCAGGCTGCTGAGCAAAGGGCTCCTGAAAGGCTCTACATTATCTTTCATTAAAACCCTGAATCTCAATAACTCACTTCATTATAAGCTTTCCATTGGCACCAAGGACCTACTCAGGGTTAACAGTAGTCATTGGGTACAACTCAGCCATAGGTTCTTCAATGACTTTGGGGCCAATAATGGGAGAACAGCAAATAGTCAGAGGATTGCTCCTGACTTGGACATGATTCTGTTGGATGTCAAATTTGTCCCACTGGGCAAGTTCAGAAAGGGAGCTCACCATAAGGCCCAATGCCCTGCTCTAAGTAAAATATCTTATACAAGCAATTCACTAGCAACCTCCAAAAATTTCCAATGGCTTCTGCTATCATTCCCTAAGACCCATTGGTGTAGCTATCAAAGTGTCCTATGGAATGTGCTAGCATTTCTCAAAAGCCATTGGCAATGTTCTCTGTGAGACTCTCTAACTCTTGCAAAATTTTCACTAGCATTTATATAGAGTGCCCTGTCGACTCCACTAGTACCCCACTGGGTGCTTTTGCTTTTCCATAATTGTGCTTAATCCACTATCCTGCTCTACCAGATGTCAGAATAGCTGATGAAGACGAGCCTAAATGAAAGTAAAAATTAAACTTGTAATAACTTAATGTGATAATACAAGCAAGAGGCTAAACTTGAGAAACGCAAGTGCCCCCTTTTCCATTTTTCTGTGTGGAATGCTATTGATCTAGGATCAAGTGAGTTAGCATAGATGTGTAGGCCATCTCATAGCCAGTGAAGTTCTGCACAAAAGGCTCCTGCAATTTTAGGGGAGATGGAAAGAAGTAGGGAAAAATCTGAGTGCTGAACCAGAGTTGAGAAATGTGTATTTAAGATTACACCTTCCAACTTTATAAGGAAGTCTTGTCATAGGTGTCTGATGAAAGCCTTTGCTAAAAACCCAGATGAAGAAACCTCTGAATGGAGGCACTTGGTTTAGAAATGTGGATATGTATAAATTGCATGGCTAGCCAGTTGTGCCTGAGTCCTTGACTGTAACTCCATGGCTGTGCATTAAGGCTGAGGTAGGCAAGGCGAATTTCCCCCATGAAGCCTGACAGGTAAAATTTTTATAATTGCCTACAGTTGGGCCTGGAAAATCACACATAGATTTTTATCCAGGGAGTGGACTCACCTAATAGAATATGTAAACAAAACTATTAACTAACAAAACCTAATAGACATATACCTACACAACGTTCTATGCAAGAATGACAGAATACGGCCAGGCCTGGTGGCTCACGCCTGTTGTCCCAGCACTGTGGGAGGCCGAGGCGGGTGGATCACCTGTGCTCAGAGGTTTGAGACCAGCTGAAGACCTGCCTGAGGCAGAGTGAGCCAGAGTGAGACCTCTGTCTCTACAACAACAACAAGAAGAAGACAGCCGGACCTTGTGATCCCAGCTACATGGGGGGAAAGAGAACACTACAGGAAGAAGAAGTAAAAAAAAAAAAAAAAATGACAGAATACATATTCTTCTCAAGTGCATGTGAAACATTTTTCATAATAGACCATATATTAGGTAACAAAACAAATATAAATAAATTCTAAAAGATTGAAACAACACACTCTTAAAAAGGCAACAAGTCAAAGAAAATCAAAGAATACTGGAAAATACCTTGAGATGAATGAAAATGCAACATACCAAAACTTATGAGATAAAGTAAGAGTAGCACTTAGAGTGAAACGTACAGTTGTATGTGTCTACATTAATAAAGAAGAAAGATATGACATTAACAACCTAAGATTTCATCTTAAGGAACTAGAAAAGAAGACGACACTAAACCCAATGAAAGTAAAATGGAGGCAATAATTTTACTCCATTAAAATTGGAAGACGGCTCGGCGCCTATAGCTCAACCGGCTAGGGCGCCAGCCACGTACACCTAAGGTGGTGGGTTCAAATCT
>NW_003852714.1:463855-465045 GCF_000181295.1 Otolemur garnettii
TCTGTCTCAAAAAAAAAAAAAAAAAAAAAGATCAACAAAATTGACGCACATACTTAAACTGATCTATAAAAATAGAATATTAAGGCTTGGCACCTGTAGCGGTTAGGATGCCAACTACATGCCCAGGGCTGGTAGGTTCAAATCTGGGCCCCAGCCTGCTAAACAAACAAACAAACAAAAAATAGCCAAGCATTGTGGCAGGTGCCTGTAGTGTGGGGTAAACTCCCACAAAAATTAAATGAAATGTGCTCTTTTAATTCCAGAAACTGAGCGAAAAGAATCGTGAGTATTATGCACTTTTGTGGAGGGCAAAATGACGTGGAAATGCATGGTGGGGGCCTGCAGGCAAGGCCTAACAACCTCCTACATGGAACCCCAACTGCACAGTCAAGTCAGTCTGCCAGATAAGGGTTGAAATGACCCATCTGTTCATGGGATATGACTGCACCGTGCTTTCCCAGGTCATTTTGGACTGGACAAAAGTGCATAATACTCACGAGTCTTTTCACTTAGTTTCTGGAATTAAAAGAGCACATTTCATTTAATTTTTGTGGGAGTTTACCCTACATGTAGTTTCAGCTACAAGGGAGAATGAGGCAAGAGAATTGCATGAGCCCAAGAATTTGAGGTTGCTGTGAGCTGTGATACCAAAGTACTTTACCTAGGGCGACATAGTGAGATTCTGTCTCAGAAAAAAAAAATAAAGTATTAAATTTCTGAAAGTCAGAAAGAAAAGTATGGGCATTCCTGCTGACCTTGCATAAATTTTAAAAATTTATAAAAGAATATGATGAACAATTATGTGCAAAAAATTTAAAAAATTAAGTGAAATGGAAAAATTCCTAGAAATACATAAATTACACAAACTGACTCAAGAAGAAATAGGAAATCTCAATAAGCCTAAAACAAATGAAGAGACTGGATCAGGAATTACAAATTTTCCAAAAAGAAAAGCTTAGGACGGCTTGGCACCTGTGGCTCAAGTGGCTAAGGCGCCAGCCACGTACACCCAAGGTGGCGGGTTTGAATCCAGCCCGGACCCGCCAAACAACAATGACAGCTGAAACCAAAAAATAGCCGGGCGTTGTGGCGGGTGCCTGTGGTCCCAGCTACTTGGGAAGCTGAGGCAGGAGACTTGCTTGAGCCCAGGAGTTGGAGGTTGCTGTGAGCTGAGATGCCATGGCACTCTA
>NW_003852714.1:467893-469120 GCF_000181295.1 Otolemur garnettii
GGAGTTGGGGGTTGCTGTGAGCTGTGATGCCATGGCGCTCTACCCAGGGGGATAGCTTGAGGCTCTGTCTCAAAAAAAAAAAAAAAAAAAAAAAAGAAAGAAAGCTCTTAGAAAGGGAAAATATATCTCACAGAAAGGGATAAAATCAAATATCTGATTCAAAAATCTGATGTTTGATAAGGGTCTAATATCTGGAATACGTAAGAAACTCTTACAACTCAAAAATGAAAACATAAACAACCCCTATTTTAAAAAGTGGGTAAAACGTTTGAATAGACATTTGTTCAAAGAAGATACACAAATGGCTAAGGCGCAACATCATTAGTTATCAGGGAAATACAGATCAAAATGACAAAGAGATGCCATTTCCAAGATAGGTAGGCTATAATAAATTTTTCCAAAAACGTGGTAAATAACAGATTTTGGTGAGACTACAAAGGAATTGAAACTCTCATACTTTGATGGTGGCAAGGTAAAATGGCTCAATTGTTGCACAAAATAATTTGGTGGTTTCTGAATAAGTTAAACATAGAATTGTCATATGACCTACCAATTCCAATCCTACTTATGTACCCAGAATTAAAAACACGTGTTCAAATACTTTTTCATGAATGTTTATAGGAGTTCTATTTACAGTGGTCAAAAGGTGGAAACAATCCAAAAGTTCACCAAAAGATGAAGGAATAAAATGTGGTGTATCTAACATTATTCAGCCATAAAAAGAAATGAAGTTCTTATCTATGTTACAAAATAGATGAACATTGGACACATTAAGGTAAGTAAAAGAAACCAGATACAAAAGGCCACTTAGTGTATGATTTCATTTGTATGAAATATTTAGAATGGGCAAGTCCATATAGACAATGTAAACTAGGGTTTTCCAGGACCCTATGGAAGAAACAAGTGAGGTATAACTACTTAATGAATATGAGGTTTCCATTTGAAGCAATGAAAAAATGGAACTAAGTAGTGGTAACTTTTAAGCGGCCTTGTGAATGTACTTAGTTCTACTAAATTTTGCACTTTGGTCAAAACAGTGAATTTTTTTATTTGTATTTTACCACATTAAAAAAAGTTTAAAAGCGATAATTTCCTAATGAAAAATTTATATTTTTGTGTCTTTATTGTATGTATTTAAAGTGTGCAATCTAGGGCGGCGCCTGTGGCTCAAAGGAGTAGGGCACCAGCCCCATATGTTGGAGGTGGCGGGTTCAAACCCAGCCCCAG
>NW_003852714.1:470322-471433 GCF_000181295.1 Otolemur garnettii
CTGTCTCAGCCTCCCAAGTAGCTGGGACTACAGGCGCCTGCCACAACGCCCGGCTATTTTTTGGTTGCAGCCATCATTGTTTTTTGGCGGGCCCGGCTAGGGATTCGAACCCGCCACCTTAGGTGTATGTGGCTGGCACCTTAGCTGCTTGAGCCACAGGCGCCAAGCCAATATTGTACTTTTCTTGTTGCTCTCTCATAGTGTTTTACAGAAGAAACCTGTAAATACAGAAGTGAGAGAAAACAAAGTGGATTATTTAAACTACATATTATACAAAGTATCCCAGGCTGATGATTTTCTGCCGTCTATGAAACAAAAGCAAAATTTCCCATAAACGTAGTTATCTTCTTACCTTCCCTCATTCCATATCATTTTAATAATGTACCAAATGTGAATATCACCTATAATTTTACTTAATGTTTTCTTTTTTCTTAATGTAATGTTTTCTTTTCAATCAATTCATTATTCTTGTACTTGAAGGAGATGAGGGAGTTTCATTTATTTTTAAATTTTTTATAATTTCAGATTAATATGAGGGTACATATGATTAGGTTACATTTTTTACATTTGTAAGGTAAAGTCTGAGTTGTAGTTGTCTCCTTCGCCCAGGGAAATGAGGGAGTTTTAAACAAAGAAATAAAAAAAAAAAATCTTAAAAATTAGGCAGTAAACCAGAAGAGAATTGATAGGTAAAAATGAGGGCCAGATGAAAATACACAAGACCAAATGTAGCAAACATACTTGAAAGTTTATTTTACACCTGAATACAAGAGTGGGCTATAACCTAAAGAGATGTCAGTGGCATTAAGGAGGGAGGGATGCAGTTCTACATATGGCAGGCTGAAGAGGGGGGATATGGTGAAGTTGGGGGTTCTGAGAAGAAAACGGGTTGTAAAAATAATTTATCGGCTTGGCGCCTGTGGCTCAAGGGGCTAAGGCACCAGCCACATACACCTAAGGTGACAGGTTCGAATCCAGCCGGGGCCCACCAAACAACAATGGCTCCAACCAAAAAATAGCTGGGCTTTGTGGTGGGCGCCTGTGGTCCCAGCTACTTGGGAGGCTGAGGCAGGAGACTCACTTGAGCCCAGGAGTTGAAGGTTGCTGTGAG
>NW_003852714.1:472290-473850 GCF_000181295.1 Otolemur garnettii
CTTGAGCCCAGGAGCTGGAGGTTGCTGTGAGCTGTAATGCCACGGCACTCTGCCCAGGGGGACAGCTTGAGGCTCTGTCTCAAAAAAAAAAAATAGAAAAAAAATATTAGCCAGATGTTGTGGGTGGCTCCTGTAGTCCCAGTTATTTAGGAAGCTGAGCAGGATCACTTGAGCCCAGGAGTTTGAGGTTGCTATGAGCTAAGTTGACACCATGACACTCTAGCCTGGGCATTAGAGTGACACTGTCTTGAAATAAAATCTCTTTGAAATTCTGTTTTAATAATTTCAACTACTATCAGGAATTAGAATAAATCAAAAGTGAATCTAGTTAAATATCTCAGATTTACTTCAATTTCTAGATGCAAGTTTATCATTAATATATGAAATATTAATATATAAAGGGGACATACAATGCTTGATTTTAGTTAAAAACAGTTCTTTTTTAATTTTAACACTAAAAAAGATAAATATTGTAAAGTTTAAACATCACATCTGGCTTGCACTGCAATTATATCAGTTATAAAGGAATAGAATCTGAATTTATTAAATTTAACTATATTTATATTATATTCCCTTTGTTACTGACTCTCTAGAAGGGACACAGAAAGGAGGATACACTTTGCAGATCCTTTTAAACCCACAATGTCTCTTTTGCTAATTGTCTTAAAAACTGCAACTTTATCTGTCTATCCAAAGTAAATTTGATGTGATCTTTCTGATGTGTTGCCTTAGGAAAACCTAATGAATGCAGTACAAATGGTTTGATGATTGCCTTGGTAGAGTGCAGCGGAGTTGCTCCAGCAACCTCCAACCTCCAACTCCTGGGCTTAGGCGATTCTTCTGCCTCAGCCTCCCAAGTAGCTGGGACTACAGGCACCTGCCACAACGCCCGGCTTCTGTCTCTAAATAATAATAATAATAATACTTTATCGAGAGGTGACAGAGTATATTCTATCTGTCAAGACTGGGAAGTGTTGGAGGGGGTTGTGGTGGGATGGTTCTCCGTATTATTGACTTAATTTAATGAAGGCCTAAAGGAAATTAAAGGAAACCTAGTAAGTCAGTTTTAATTATTATTTCGAAACAAGTCATGTGTAATGATTACTGTGTGCCAGGCACTTTAAAATGTTAACTCATTTAATTTAGGTAATTTTATGACATTTCTGCTATTATTATTTTAACTTTACAGATGAGGAAATTGAAGCAAGAGGTTGCTGAGCTTGTATGTAGTGAAATGAAGATTTATTTTTCTCTGTTCAGTCTCACTTTACACTCTATGTTCTAATCACTCAGCAGGGACCCCCAAATAAACTAATATTAATTCAACTTTACTATTATAATTCAAACTAATTGGAAAGCCAGTCTCAGTCACTGAAAATTTGAGATCATAGATCTCTTTGGGCACAGTGGCTCATGCCTGTAATCCTAGCTCTCTGGGAGGCTGAGATGGGCGGATCCCTTGAGTTTAAGAGTTTAAGACCAGCCTGAGCAAGAGCGAGACCTTGTCTCTACTAAAAATAGAAAAAAAGGCTCGGCGCCTATAGCTCAACCGGCTAAGGC
>NW_003852714.1:473870-475149 GCF_000181295.1 Otolemur garnettii
AAAACTGCAACTTTATCTGTCTATCCAAAGTAAATTTGATGTGATCTTTCTGATGTGTTGCCTTAGGAAAACCTAATGAATGCAGTACAAATGGTGGGATTATTTTGTTAGGTCTTTGCAATGCGGCATAGCTGCATAAACAGCTACAGAAAACTCAACAGTCCATAACACATATGGCATTAAAATACAAGGAAACAAACAAAAAATAAATAGGGCTTCACTAATATCTAAAAAAGAAAAAAAAATTAGGAGGTGGGGCCTTCAGGAGGAAATTAGATCATGAGGATGGAGCTCTGATGAATGGAATTATTGGCATTATAAGAAGAGACACAAGAACTTGCTCTCACTTTCTCTCTGTTCTCCACTATATGAAGACACAACAAGACATTGGCAGTTTGCATTTCACAAGAGTGATCTGGCCAAAACCTGACCATGCTGGCACTCTGATCTCAGACTTTCAGTATCCAGAATTGTGAGAAATAAAATTCTATTGAATACAAACCACCAAGTCTACAGTATTTGTTATATAAGCACAAACTAACAAAGACAATATCAAAGAAACCATTTCTTCGTCCAAGGTCACAAAGACTTCTGTCATTTTCTTCCAATAGCTTATGCATTTATATATCCTTATATGCATGGTATACAAGCATATATGTGTGTATATATATGTGTGTGTGTGTGTGTGTATCTGTCCTTAGGAAAATATCACACTGTATTGATTACTACAGTTTTGAAATCAGGGGGTGTAAGTTCTTTATCTTTGTTCTACCCTTTCAAGATCGTTTAGATTATAATGGATCCCTTATATTTCTATATGAATTTTAGCATTCTCATTTCTGCAAAAATGCAGCTGGAATTTTGAAAGGTATTTCTTGGGGGAGTGTCAACATCTTTACCATGTTAATTATTCTAATTCATGAACACAAATATCTTTCCATTTATTTAGGTCTTCTTTAATTTTTTCAGCAATGTTTTGTACTTTTTAGGGTACAAATTTTACCCTCCTTGGTTAATGTTAGTTTTAAGTTATTGTATTAATTTGATGCTATTGTAAATACAATTGTTTCCTTAACTTCATTTTTAAGGGACCATTTGTAGTGTATATGAATATGATTGATTTCTGTATGTTGATTTTATTTATGTATTTATTTTTTGGAGACAGAGTCTCACTTTGTCACCCTGGTAGAGTGCTGTAGCATCACAGCTCACAGCAACCTCAAACTCTTGGGCTCAAGCAATTCTTTTGCCTCAGCCTCCCAAGTAGCTGGGACTACAG
>NW_003852714.1:475169-477149 GCF_000181295.1 Otolemur garnettii
CATCACAGCTCACAGCAACCTCAAACTCTTGGGCTCAAGCAATTCTTTTGCCTCAGCCTCCCAAGTAGCTGGGACTACAGGCGCCTGCCACAACTCCTGACTGTTTTTTGTTGCAGTTGTTATTGTTGGTTAGCTGGCCCTGGCCAGGTTTAAACCCTCCAACTTCGGTGTATGTGGCTGGCACCATAACCGCTGTGCTACGGGAGTGAAGCCTGCATGTTGATTTTGTATATTGCAACTTGTTTATTAGCATGAATAGATTTTTGTGGATTCTGTAAGGGTTTACTTTATATAAAGTCATGTCACATGCAAATAGAGATAATTTTATTTCTTCCTTTATAATCTAGATGTATTTTACTTTTTTTCCTTGTCTAAATTTCTCTGACTGTAATTCCCAGTACATTATTAAATAGAAGTGGTAAAGATGGACAACTTTGTCTAGCTCCTGATCTTAGTGGGAAAGCATCCAGTCTTTCACTGTTAAGAATGAAGTTAGTTATTAATTTTCATAGCTGCCCTTTATAAGATGGAAAAAGTTTCCTTCTATTTCTAGTTTGTTGTTTTAAATCATAAAATGTTGTTGGATTTCATCAAATGGATCTACTGAGATGATTGTATTATATTGATTTTATGTTATTATTATTGTATAATACATTGATTGACTTTCAGATGCTAAAACAATGTTGTATTATTGGGATAAATTTTAGTGGATCAGAGTGTATACTTCTTTTTCCATAATGCTGGGTTTGTTTTTAATTTCAGATTACTGTGAGTGTACAAACTAGTAGGTTATACTGTTTGTGTATGTTAGGTAAAGTCCAAGTGCTGGATTTGTTTTGGAAGTATTTTGCTGAGGAATTTTCATCTATATTCCTATCAGTCTGTCAATTTATTTTCTTCTTGCTTTTGTTTGCTTTGGTACAAGGGTATATACTTGCATCGCAGAATTAGTTAGGAAGTGTTCTCTCTTTTCTATTTTTGGAAAAGTTTGAGAAGTACTAGTGTTAGAATCATTAGTGAAACCATTGGCTCCTGAGTTTTTCTTTGTGGAAATATTTTTGATGACTAACACAACCTCTTTATTTTTTGTTTTTTGGTTTGGGTTTTTTTTTTTTTTTTTTTGCAGTTTTTGGCCGGGGCTGGGATTGAACCCACCACCTCTGGCATATGGGGCCAGTGCCTTACTCCTTTGAGCCATAGGCACTGCCCTCAACCTCTTTATTTGTTATAAGGCTATTAAGATTTTATATTTCTTTCTTTTTTTTTGGTTCATCACTTGAAGGACTTAACTACAACTCAGACTTTGGACTTTGCCTTACAAATGTAAATAATGTAACCTAATTATATATACCCTCATATTAACCAAAAATGTAAAAAAAGAGACAGAAACCTCCCCCAAATAAAATGGTACAACATTTAATAAGATATAGATAGAGGCTGGGGGATGGAGAGTTATGGTTTAATGGATACAGTAGTGATGAATTTTCTATTTCTTCTTCTTTTAAATTTTGGATTAATAAAAAGGTACATACAATTAGGTTACATCATTAGCATTTGCTAGGTAACATCCAAGTTGCAGTTGAGCCCTTCATAGAGAAGGTATGCCATATATTCATACATTGTACCCATTAAATGGGAACTTACCAAGCCCTCTTCTCCTTTCCCACTCCACCTTCTTGAATTTAATTGTGTTTTTCTCTCATGTGGACCTGTAGTTGTTTATCTAATACTTTCAAATTAGTATTGAGTAAATGGGGTGCTTGTTTTATTGAGATGAATGTTCTTCAACTCCATGCAGGTAATTACAAAAGACATAAAGTGTCCTTTTTTGTGGCTGAATAGTATTCCATGGCACACATGTACCAGTTAATTAATCCTTCCATGGGTTTATGGGTACATGGGTTGTTTCCACATCTTTGCAATTGTGAATTGAGCTGCAATAAACATTGTAGTGAAAATGCCCTTTATGATAAAATGATT
>NW_003852714.1:477332-483000 GCF_000181295.1 Otolemur garnettii
ATTTTTTGGTTGCAGCCGTCATTGTTGTTTGGCGGGTCCGGGCTGGGGATTCAAACCCGCCACCCTAGGTGTACGTGGCTGGCGCCTTAGCCGGTTGAGCTATAGGCGCCGAGCCAATAAAATGATTCTTTTCTTCTGGGTATATACCAAGAAAGCCTTGAATAACCAACACAATTCTAAGAAATAAAAACAAATCTGGAGTATGGCTCCTGTGGCTCAAGGAGTAGGGTGCTGGCCCCATATACCAGAGGTGGCAGGTTCAAACTTGGCCCCAGCCAAAAACTGCAAAAAACTGCAAAAAACTGCAAAAAAAAAAAAAAAAAGGAAAAAAAATCTAGAGGCATACCATTACCAGACTTCAAGTTATACTACAAGTCTATAATGATCAAACAACATGGAATTGGCATGAAAATAGAGACATAGAGAAAGTAGAGCTATTTCTTCTCGAGTGAAAATAGCTGACCCAGGGGATGAAGCTGTGGTAATTGCTGCTTTGTTGTCTATATTCCTTAGGGGACAAATGTAGGCCCAGGCCCCATCAGCCCTTACAGACAGGAGAGATAGAAGCTGGTCCCTTGAGTAGTACCTGGCCACTCTAAATGTGTGGTTGAACTCCTTTGTTCTCCAGGGAGAAGCTGAGAGCCTGAAGTTTCCTCTTGATCATGGTACTGTGCCTGAGGTTGAGATTATGATAAGAGTGTGTCTCTTATTTTCCTACCCATTTTGATATGGTTGGTTTCACACTCACCCCTCATACAGATGCCTTTCAACTAATTTCTAGATTTCTCACAAAAGGAATGGATTCTGTGTGGTGCTGTTGAATCAGTGTTTCTGTAGGGGAAGGAGATTCTAGTGCTTCCTATTCCACCACCTTGTTTATGTCATCCCTTGATAACTGGACATTTTATTTTATTTTATTAGTGTTTACAGAGAGTGTAAAAAACGTATACACATTTTAAGAAAGGTAAAAACTGTATTAAAATTGTAATAATATATACTGACAGCAAAAGATAAATACAAATCACTTTGAGAATTTCTTGTAATTGCAGAAGTCAAACATGACTTGAGTATTACAAGTTTAATTTTTTTTTTTTGAGATACAGAGTTTTCAGTTTGTTACCCTTGGTAGAGTGCCGTAGTGTCACAGCTCACAGCAGCCTCCAGCTCTTGAGTTTAGGCAATTCTCTTCTCTCAGCCTCCCGAGTAGCTGGGACTACAGGTGCCTGCCACAATTCCTGGCTATTTTTTGTTGTTGCAGTTTGGCCAGGGCTGTGTTCGAACCCTCCACCCTTGGTATATTGGGCCAGCATCCTACTCACTGAACCACAGGTGCCCCCCAAGTATTGCAAGTTTTTTTACTTTCTTAAAATGTGTATACATTTGGGGGGCACCCTCTATATATTTAAGGTATACCATATGATATTTTAACAGATGTGAGATATATCTCATTGTGGTTTTAATTTGCATTTCCCTAATGATTAATTATGTTAAGCAACTTTGCATAAACCTGTTGATTATTTTTATATCTTCTTTGGAAAAATGTCTATTCAAGTCCTTTGCCCATGTTTTAATGCAGCTATCTATGTTTTTGCAATTGAGTTGTATGAGTTTCTTATGTATTTTGGATATTAACTCCTTATCAGATATATAATTTGCAAATATTTTCTCCCAATCTGTAGATTGTCTTCTTGCTTGGTTGTTTTCTTAACTGTGTGGAAACATTGTAGTTTGATGTAGTCTCACTTATTTTTGCTTTTGTTGCCTGAGCTTTTGGTGTGATATCACCAAAAAATCACTGCCAAGGCCAATTTCAAAGAACTTTTCCTATATGTTTTCTTCTAGGAGTTTTATGGTTTCACAGCCATTAATCCATTTTGAGCTCATTTTTATTTTTTTAATTTTTTAATTTTTTTTATTTTTTTGAGTCAGAGCCTCAAGCTGTCCCCCTGGGTAGAGTGCCATGGCATTACAGCTCACAGCAACCTCCAACTCCTGGGCTCAAGCGAGTCTCCTGCCTCCGCCTCCCAAGTAGCTGGGACCACAGGCTCCCGCCACAACGCCCGGCTATTTTTTGGTTGCAGCCGTCATTGTTGTTTGGCGGGTCCGGGCTGGGGATTCGAACCTGTCACCTTAGGTGTACGTGACTGGTGCCTTAGCCGGTTGAGCTATAGGCGCCGAGCCTTGAGCTCATTTTTATTTATGGTATAAGGTAAGGGTCCAAGGTAAATGGACATTGTAAATAATAAAATATGCAAATCTTGGAAATTAGATTCTCCTTCCTCTCTATTTTTTTTTCTTTTTCTTTCTTATTCTGTTTGTTGACATTATTAATTTGTTTAGGAATTTTTTTCAAAGTAATTCTGTTATGTGTGTGTTTCTTTATCAATAGTGGCCACTGATGTCTCCACTTGGTTAGCTTAATGGTCAGGTAATGATTAGACACAGATTTCCTTAAAAGCCTTTGACAAATAAATTTCTCAGGCTTTTTGCCAAGGAACATTGTGTATATATGGGTCATACTTTCAGTGCTCAGTTAGGCAGTTTAAAACTGTACCTTAACATTCAATTTCTGCTTGTGAGGAGTCTCAAGATCAACCAGAAGTGAAAACTTAAGGCCCTTGAAAGAGGTAAGGAAATTTCACCCTAAAATGATTCCCTGGTATAAAGATTATTTTGAATTAAAGGCTGTTCATAATCAGGGAACACTGAACAAAGACATTCCTGTATCTACCTAAAATCTTAAAGAGCTGCTAAACATCTTATCACATGCTAATAGACGTGACCCTAAGGTCATTTGAAGCACAATAGGGATCTCTCAGGTTAATTTCCTAATGAATCAGTTTCCCTCCATCTACCCATCCCCCTAGCAACCACTGGCTACACGTATACTTTCCAGTTACTCTCCCCCTCCCTTCTAAAAGGCATCTTTAAAAGCCACCGACTATCACTGGAACTTTGGGAAATCATTCTTGTGGTTCCCCCACCCCCATGCACATGGTGTTTGGAAATAAATCTTTCTCTTATTAATCTACCATAACTGTGAGTTGATCTTTTCAGCGAACCAACCTATGGAGAATGGCAACTTTCCCTGAGACCCCCAACACGTCTTTTCTAGGTATGTGTGCAACCCTGTATATGTAAGTAGTCTATCTTAAATACCTAATGTTTTCAAAGTCCCATACAGGCATCTTATCCTATAGTTTTTTGTCGGAGTGTCGCCCTGGGGGCAGTGTCCGCTAAGACCTGTGGAAGCAGTGGGACCAGCTGAAGAAATACAAAGTTAGGAACAACGATAAAGAAAGAAACAGGAGACACAGAATAGAATTTTCAAAGGAGGGAGCTCAGGAGACCACCGCCTGTTTGTGGGCTCCAGTGAGTGGCCCCAGTCTTTGTTCCACACAACCTTTGTTGAAATCTATTTGCCCAGGTGGTAAGCTGAAGGAGGGAACAAAGAGGCCAGTAGTTTCTTTGAGTGAGCTATCAGCTCCTATTGTTATTATTATTAACTTCAAGGATTTCAGCAGTTTTGGAGCATCTGAAACTTGAGCCTTGTGTGGGGGAAGCCTTCTGTCTGAAGTCACACAGATTCCTAGGGAGGTGTTAAGCTCCGCTAGTTCATTGTGGAGTAAAACACCACTGGTGTTAATCCTCTTAGGAGATTAACAGTGGGAGAGAGGCTTTTTCCTCTCATCACCACCACAGAGGATTTTCCTCTGCCATACAGGGTGCCCCTTTCTCAGGGCTCCAGCTATTCCTTTGGTTTCTACCCCAGCCAAATGCAAATCTCCACAATGGGTATCTGCTTTGTCTGTTTAATGGGCAGGAAACGACCCAGAAGGTGTATCTATTCTAGGTCTTGTCATAACCTCTTTTATGACCATTTTACTTCCTCAGAGTCCTCAGGGACTCAGCAGGGTGTTGGTGTAAGCTGTATCCCCAATAGGCCAGAGTTTCAGGAAAGGCCGGAAACTTGTTCAGATAAGAAATTTAGCAATGGCTAGCTTAAAGGTAAATTAGCTGATTTTTCTTTGTTCCCACTCCTTCAGCTTACTTTTTAATTTTCCCTTTTTCTGGGGGTGCCCTCCCCTGCCAAGAACGGGGTCTCCGGTCCCCATACTTCCTGCAGCTTTTCCTTTTACATTTTTTTGTCTGCTTCTTATTTACTCTAACGCTTATTGTTACCTTTAGTAGCTGTTGTGTTAAACTACTGAGGCTATTGGTAGGGGGAGCTGTATGTGAGCTAACTAGTGATAGAACATCATGTGTTGGTTAGGAGTGCATATTTGGTTTGCTTTTGTTGGTCCTAATGTGGAATCAGGGCTAAAAATTACAGTACTGTCAATTATTAATCAAGTCTTAACCATTTGGGGCCAATTGTTATAGAAGTTGTTGTTTAGTTGTTGTTTAATTGTTACTGGAGATAGTAATCCAGCTTCCTGTAAGTATGATTTACAGCAGGCTGGCTTCCTGGGTTGTTTATTATAGATAAGGGGAATGGTTTCCTGGAAAGGTTGTAGATTAGAGTTGTCTTTTTACAAATGGTCTTGCCATTGTCGTTTGTATATTCAATGTTTTACTGGAAGCCAAGAACTGAAAGACAGACAGAAAAGAAGCATGTTTATGAAATAAAGAAAGGCTGACTCTGGTAACAAAGATGGTTCCAGAAAGTTTGGTGAAGAAGGGTGTATCACTGTATGTCATTCTTCTAATATTTTTGTTTTCCTGTGAGATTAGAGTGTTTATGCATATTCATTCATTTGCTCCCACAAGTAGCACTGAGTATCTATTATGGTTTAGGCACAGAGAAGAACAAAACATATAACTCCTGCCCTTGGGAATCTTAGTCTCACGGTGGAGTTCCATATTCAATAAATATTAACTATGCAAATAAATGTATAATCATAAACTATAGTAATTCCTATTATAAAATAGTACAGAATGTTAAGACAGCCTAACAGAGAATTCTTATTTAGATTGGTGGGCCATAGTACATAATCTGAGGAATTTAGGATTTGGAAGCTGAGACTTAAACAGTGAGGAATCCGTCTAGGGAAAGGGGGATAAAACAAAGAAGAAAGCCTAACAAAGAGAAAGAATAGGATGTTTAAAACCTTGAGGTAGGAAGGAGAATGGCTTAAGGAAAGAATAAAGGCCAGCATTGTTGAGAAAGAATGGAGTGACATATGAATGGAGAGGTAGACACCAAATGCTGCTGCCTAAAGCTTGATCTTCCACTGCTTTGAAATTTCTTTCCTTACATGTCTCTAATGCTTTTCCCATCCATTATGCCTCACTTGAGCTTGAAAAGTTCACTTACAGGCTGCCTCCAGATTACCTAGAACCTTCTTAAACTCCTCTTGCATTCTGTGAGGACAACACATTTGTCAAAGGAAAAATGCAAATAGTGTTGATGTGTGTACTTCTGTATTGAAAGGACACAGTAATGAAATAAATCTATTTCATGAATATGAATGGTGTTATTTTAAGTACCACTCTAGGCTAGGCGCCTGTGGCTCAAGTGGCTAAGGCGCCAGGCACATACACCTAAGGTGGTGGGCTCCAATCCAGCTTGGGCCTGCCAAACAACGATGGCTGCAACCAAAAAATAGCCAGGCATTGTGGTGGGTGCCTGTAGTCCCAGCTACTTGGGAGGCAGAGGCAGGAGACT
>NW_003852714.1:484705-485934 GCF_000181295.1 Otolemur garnettii
GAGTCTCCTGCCTCCACCTCCCAAGTAGCTGGGACCACAGGCACCCGCCACAACGCCTGGCTATTTTTTGGTTGCAGCCGTCGTTGTTCTTTGGAGGCCTGGGCTGGATTCGAACCCACCAACTAAAATGTATGTGACTGGCGCCTTAGCCACTTGAGCCACAGGCGCCGAGCCTGGACACTACTTTAGAGATCAGAGATTTTTCAACTTCTCTTGAGGTTGACAAATATTTGCCTTTTGGGGAATATGCACTTCTGGGGAATACCTGTATCACATCAGCCATTATGAAGGCTTAGAAAGGATTTTAAGGTTGAGTGGGGAGCCAGTCTGTGACAGTGATTCTATAATCTTAAAATCCCAGGTAATTCTGCATTATCTTGTTTAGGGCTTTAGTTAAGGATAGGTTAATACTTTATTTAAAGAACCTGGAAGATACTTTTCCCTCTTTTGACCACTTATCATACTTCTTGTATAAATACTATTCCTCACTTCTGATGTTAGGTTTTTCTACATTTTGATAAACAGCTTCTTGTCCGTTGAGGCAAGGTAGCACCATGAAAAAAAAAAGAAAAAAATATATATCTTCAATAGCCAGCAGATCTATGTTCAAGACATATCTTCCTTGCTTGATGTGTGATCTTTAGAAATTTACCTAATCTATCTCATCCAGAGTTTGTTCTCTTATTAAAGGGCACAAAATAACATCTGTTTCCCTAATGTGCAGGTGAACTGGTATGCAGAGCATATGGACTTGGAATATAGGAGATTTTTTATCTTATCAACTAAAATTTAAAAGAAGTAGGACATATTTTTCACTTCATCTCTCTATTGCTTTCAATTTCTAACTTGTCTAGTTGGTTCTTGATAACACAAACTATAATACTAAATACTGTATTTGGGCCAACCGTAGGTAAAAAGTAATTTGTCATTTTCTTCTACTTCCTTTATTGTTCCCACACATCTATTTTCCTCCAGTCCCTCTTCCAAGGTATTTCAATATTAAGACACTTAAAGAGACTGTATAAACTTATTTGAATAAAGTACTAATAAAATTGTAGGTATCACTGAAGAGATTTTTTTTTTTTTTTTGAGAAAATGAACTGGTATCATTTCCTTCTAGAAAATATTTCTTGGCTCGGCACCTATAGCTCAACTGGCTAAGGCGCCAGCCACGTACACCTAAGGTGGCGGGTTCAAATCCCCAGCCCGGACCCGCCAAACAACGACAG
>NW_003852714.1:486155-491278 GCF_000181295.1 Otolemur garnettii
AAAATGTTTCTTAGAAACAAACCAAATAGAATTCTGATATTTTAAGTGAGAAATCAACTTCTGGTATAGCAAAACATAATGCTTCATGAACGTAAAATTTGATATTCAAATAAAGTAAAATGTATGTAAACATTTATTCTGGGTTTGGTGTGAGTGCAATTTGTTTCACAGTTGACTTTGATAAACCAAATACCAGAAAGTGAGGAGGATGTTCACATTTAGTATTCATTAGTATGATACACTCTCCAGCTAAGCAGTACCTTTACTAGCTAAGTCCCCTCATATTATCTTGTGCCTGGAGGGTAGGATAGATTTTCCTTAGGCTGGAAAGTTCTTGGATCTCTTCTCCATAACATCCTTCTTCAGAATCCACATGTTGTGTAAGATATCCACATTCCACTGTTGTCACTAACAAGGCAAGGATTGTGATGAAAATCTGGTCATATTATAATCTTGTTTTATGAAAAAAGTTAATGTGTTAGGAAATTACGTCAGGGGAAAAGAGAAGGATTGAATAATGTAGTATGGAAACCTCTCTCTCTATCTCTCTCTCTCTCTATATATATATATATCTACACACACACATGTATATATACATAAAACAAACATCTTATATATATATGCCATTGGGGGAATACTCATAGCAGTATGGTAACTGGGAATAAGCTAGGAGTACGAGGAAAGAGGGAACAACATGAGGGCCCTTAGAGTCATCTACTCCAACACCCTCAGATTACAGATGAACTCCAAAGCTCACACTTGGATTGTAATGAAGAACATGTCAGGAATTGAGTTCAAAGATCTCAGACCAAAATGTAGTATGTAGTATCCCTTTCAGGCTATGGTCTCTTCCCTTCACCACACAGCTTCTATGATCAGCTCTTTAAAATGATTCTTGATTTCCATATTTGTAAAATAAATTTTTAAAATTTCAGATTAATATGAGGAAATAAACAATTAGGTTACAGTGTTCATGTTTGTGTTTGTTAGGTGAGCCCTTCATCCAGGAGGTGTGCCATATGCCCCTATATTGTGCCTGTATTTTTGTTTTTGTGTTTTTTTTTTTTTTGAAACAGAGCCTCAAGCTGTCCCCCTGGGTAGAGTACCATGGCATCACAGCTCACAGCAACCTCCAACTCCTCGGCTCAAGCGAGTCTCCTGCCTCCGCCTCCTAAGTAGCTGGGACTACAGACACCGGCCACAACGCCCAGCTATTTTTTGGTTGCAGCCGTTACTGTTGTTTGGCAGTCCGAGCTGGATTTGAACCCACAACCTTAGGTGTATATGGCTGGTGCCTTAGCCACTTGAGCCACAGGCGCCAAGCCCACTGTGCCTGTTAGGTGGGAGTTTACCAACCCCTTCTCCTCCAACTTGATATGTGTTTTTTTCTTGTGTGGGCATGTAGTTGTTTATCTACTAGTTTCACATTAGCATTGAGTACAGCGGATGCTTGCTTTTTCATTTTTGTGATAACTTTACTTCAGAGGATGTTCTTCAAATTTGTACAGGTAAATATAAAAGATGTAAAGTTTCCATCTTTATTTGTGGCTGAATAGTATTCCATGGTATATATATGCCATAGTTTACCCATTCATGAGTTGTTGGGTACTTGGGTTGTTTCCACATCTTGGCGATTATGAATAGAGCTTTTACTATAAGGACATTTGTACTAGAATGTAATAATGTAATAATTCTAGTCAAATGTCCTTATAGTAAAATTATATATATTTTTTCTTCTGGGTAGCTACCTAGTGATGGGATTCTTAGATGAAAT
The DNA here is from genome assembly GCF_000181295.1 of Otolemur garnettii. NCBI lineage: Eukaryota > Metazoa > Chordata > Mammalia > Primates > Galagidae > Otolemur > Otolemur garnettii. The sequence continues at coordinate 487,930 of NW_003852714.1, forward strand.
GGAAGGTCTACTTTTAACTCTTTGCGGATTTTCCATACTTCTTTTCAAAAAGACTATGTTAAAAAAAAAAAAAGACTATGTTAGTGTGCAATCTCTTTAACATGAATTTTTAACAGTTCATCTTTTTCTCCTTCACCTTCTGTGAAGAATTCACTTACACAGGGCGGCACCTGTGGCTCAAAGGAGTAGGGCGCCGGCCCCATATACCGGAGGTGGCGGGTTCAAACCCGCCCCGGCCAAAAACTGCAAAAAAAAAATCAAACAAACAAACAAAAAAGAGATCACTTACACAAATCATTCTGTAAAAACAGAATTTCTATGGCTATATGAACACCAGTGAAGTGAAACAAGTAAAAATGCTTTTTTTCTTTCTTAGTCATTAATATTCAAACGGTATTTTGTTTTGGGGAAGTAGAGATAAAAGCTTTGAACACTTTCTCACCTTTAGCGTGGGAACAAGGCTTAAGAAGATTACTTCCAAGCTCCTGAAGCGCTTCAAGGAAAGTAGGAGCTTGAAGCCTCCTCACTGGGATCTCTGCCTCTGGTCTCCATCACCCAATTGTGTAACCCTACTTACCTTTTTTGCTCTCTAGGTTCCCAAGGCACCCGCCTCAATACCCAGGAAACCAGCCACCTTTTGTTTTCATGTTTGGACTCTCCTATCTAGTGTTAACCAGTAGGGGTGCACTCTAGGTAGACATCATTATGTCCATGGTTCCGTCCAACCCCTCCCTGCTGGTGTCCCCTTTCACCCTGGCTTTAATGGTATATCCCGGAACCAGGTTAGGAAGGCAAGAGGGGCTTCACTATCACACTCAGCCGCGGGGCAGCCGGTCAAGAACAGAGGAAGAGGTGAGGAGCCTGTGTGTGGAGGGCTGTGTGTGGCGGGTACCATTCTGCCTCAGGCCAGGCTGCCAGCCCTCTTCAAGAGGATCTGGAGCTGAAATTAAGGAGAAAGAGAAGTATTCTGGGACTAATTAAAGGCAGATTTCTTTCCTAGCTTGGTCAGTAGTGCGCAGTGTGCCTCACTTCTGGAAAGACATCATTCATCTCTGTGCCTTGGTTTTCCTCTTTTGTTTGTCCAACCCTAAACTTATTTAATTTCAGTACGAGTAGTTCCATTAGTCCCAATTTCCTCTTCCCTGAAGGCCTGTTTGAGAATCCCATGTGTTCCTTTGAGAGATGCTTTTGAAGCCTTTGTCCCTAACCCCATCAACAGGGAGCAGCAGGTTCAGTCACCAGGGCATACATGGCAATTAGGGAACCCTCTTACCTCTTGTTTCTGAATAAGAGCCTGATCTTACACAACATACCTCTTTTCTCTCCAACTCTAGATAACATCAAGATGCCCAAGAGTGAGGAAACTGTACTCCAAAATGATCCCAATGAAGCAAAGAGTGGAGCCCATAGTTCTGAAACATCAGGGAAGAACGAAGAAGAGGAAAACTTCTGTTTAGATAACTGCTCTCCTCGTAGGTCACATCACTTCCTTGGGTAGTGCTTGATAGCAGGAAGGTTAAAAGAACAGGGAGCCTGCGGCTTAAGGACCTTTACAGGGCATAAAAAGGCTATTGAAACTATTTTTCCTTCCTAAATTTTGTGTTAGTCCTATATTGGATTATTCTTTCTCCTGTCTTTTTCCCTCACTAATCTTTACATACAAGAGTTAGGCTCCTGGTTGGTAAGTAAAATTTTCTAAAAATTGGCTTTAAAAGCACAATTACTTGTGTTTGACAAGACTTGAGAGCGGTCACCATGGTAGGGATGGCAACTACCAGCGAAAGTTGATGGGGCAGTAGTTTGAATGGGTCTTCGCTGCCATCTTTTGGGTTTACCTGGAGTTGAGATATTCTGTCGCCCCGGGGGCAGGGTCCGCTAAGACTTGTGGAACTGCCGCGACCGGCTGAAGAAATGTAAAGTTAGGAACAACGGGCTCGGCGCCTGTGGCTCAAGTGGCTAAGGCGCCAGCCACATACACCTAAGGTGGCGGGTTCGAATCCCCAGCCCGGGCCCGCCAAACAACAATGACGGCTGCAACCAAAAAATGGCCGGGTGTTGTGGCGGGCGCCTGTGGTCCCAGCTACTTGGGAGGCGGAGGCAGGAGACTCGCTTGAGCCCAGGAGTTGGAGGTTGCTGTGAGCTGTTATGCCATGGCACTCTACCCAGGGGGATAGCTTGAGGCTCCGTCTCAAAAAAAAAAAAAAAGTTAGTAACAGCGATAAAGAAGAGACACGAGGCACAGAATAGAATTTTCAAAGTGGGAGCTCAGGGGACCACCGCCTGTTCGTCGGCTCCAGCCAGTGGCCCCGAGTCTTTGTTCCACACAACTTCTATTAAAACCTCTTTGCCAAGGTGGCAAGCTGAGGGAGGGAACAAAGAGCCCAGTATCTTTGAGTGAGCTATCAGCTCCTATTGTTATTATTATTAACTTCAAGGATTTCAGCAGTTTTGGAGTATCTGAAACTTGAGCCTTGTGTGGGGGAAGCCTCCTGTCTGAAGTCACACACGCAGATTCCTAGGGAGGTGTTAAGCTCCGCTAGTTCATTGTGGAGTAAAACACCACTGGTGTTAATCTCCTCTTAGGAATCAGCGGGAGAGAGGCTTTTTCCTCTCATCACCACCACAGAGGATTTTCCTCAGCCTTAAGGGGTGCCCCTTTCTCGGGGCTCCAGCTATTCCCTTGGTCTCTGCCCCAGCCAAATGCAAATCTCCACAATGGATATCTGCTTTGTCTGTTTAATGGGCAGGAAACGACCTAGAAAATGTATTTATTCCAGGTCTTATCATAACCTCTTTTGTAACCATTTTACTCCCTCAGAATATTCACAAACTCAGCAGAGTATTGGTGAAAACTATCCCCAATAGACCAGAATTTCTGGGAAAAAAAAAAGGAAACTTAACTAGATAAGAAATTTAGCAATAACTAACTAGCTGACTTTTCTTTGTTCCAACTCCTTCAGCTTACTTTTTAATTTTCCCCTTTTCTGGAAATGCCCTCTCCTGCCAAGACTAGAGTCTTTGGTCACCATTCTACGTACATATTCTTAGTAAAGTATCTTAATAGGAAAAAAGTATCTGGTGTTCTCAATAATAATATGAAACCAATATATTAACAACTATATGCCCACACTAAAGAGAAAACACAAATGAAGGCTAGCAAGGGGGAGAGGGGAGGAGGAAGGGCGAGTGGCCAGATCTCACCTAATGTGCACAATGTAAGGGTGTTCAACACTGGGTGAAGGGCTCAATTAGAAATTGAACTTTACGGCTCGGCGCCTGTGGCTCAAGCGGCGCCAGCCACATACACCTAAGCTGAAGGTGGCAGGTTCGAATCCCCAGCCCGGGCCTG
>NW_003852714.1:491478-493235 GCF_000181295.1 Otolemur garnettii
AAAAAAAAAAAAAAAAGAAATTTACCTCAAAATTTAAAAGAATGTAACCTAAACATTTGTACCCTCATATTAATCTGAAATAAAAAAAGACTTAAAAGTGGCTGAGTCAGTTCAAAGCATGGGAAATAGATAACATTCTTTTGCTTTTGTAGAGTGTAAATGGTAAACTTAGATCAGAGGTAGACTTAGATCAGAAATAATCCAAATTATTTGGTGCTGGAATTGTGTTCCGTCCTTTTCCAGGTGTGCTTTGTTGAAATAAAAATTATCACTGCTCTGGAGTATAATTTTTTAGATCTATAATAACAGTATTTTATGTAAACAACAGGACATGAGGTCTTTTTCACGCCTTATGTTATTAGACATATGATATGTTGGTTTGACGGGTCCAACTTCATAAGAACTCAAATTGCAGATCTCCTATAATAATCTACAATGATATTAGCCAAACATTAATCTGCAGATCTGTCAAAATGTCACTTGACCTAAATTCTTAAAGACTGAAATGAGAAAAAACGTTGAAGTCCATGATGCTGTTAAGTTGAATTATATGTTTCTCTTTTAGCCACTTGAACACTTTTTTTTTTTTTTTGCAGTTTTTGGCCGGGGCTGGGTTTGATTTGAACCCACCACCTCCGGCATATGTGACTAGTGCCCTACTCCAGGTTACTGTTTTCATTTCTTTTTTCTTTTTTTTCATTGTTTTCATTTCTAAGGGAAAGTTCAAGTTGTATTTGAGCCCTTCACCCAGAGGGCATGCTGAACACCCCCACATTGTACACTTTAGGTGAGATCCCACCAATTGCCCTCCCCTTCCCTCCTCCCTTGCTAGACTGTCATTGTGTTTTTTCTCTCATGTGGGAATGTAGTTTATATATCAGTTTCATGAGTACACTGGAAACTTTTTCCCCCATTCATGAGATACTTTACTAAGAAGAATGTTTCGACTCTATACAGTTAAAACACAAAAGATGGAAAGTCTCCATCTTTTCTTATGACTGAATAGTAAGTACTCCATGGTATGCATATACCATAGTTTGTTTGTTAATCCATTCATGGATTGATGGACGTTTGGGTTGCTTCTATGTCTGGCAACTATGAATTAAGCTGCAGTAAACATTCTGGTGCAAATGTCCTTGTGGTAAAATGATTTTTGTTCTGGGTAGATACCTAGTACTGGGATTGTGGGATCAAATGGAAGGTCGACTTTTAGTTCTTTGAGAATTCTCCATACTTCTGAAAGACTTTTTTTATTGAGTCATTTGTACATAGATCATGAATACATTTATGCCATTATGGGATTCAGTGTGTTGATTATTTGTGCAAATTGTAGTACTTACATCCTACTAATTAACATAGCCTTCATCTCATTTACCCAATTACAGTGTTAAGACATTTATGGTCTACACCTGATAGATCCAACTTGTACTTGCAATATGCTCCATAGGTGTGGTCCCCCATTAACCCTCCCTCTATCTGACCCACCCTCCTCCCTTCCCCTCCCCCTCTGCTTCCCTTCTTCATCCTAGACTATAGTTGTGATTCATCTCTGAAGGACTTATTTCAAATGAAAAAGTAAATGTACATAGTAGATCATCCTCTTGGAGCAAGTTTTAGGATAGTTATATGTAAGTTTTATTATTTATTGGAGACAAATAGTTCTCTCTGAACAAATTATGAAACTATATTGAAAATGAGTTCAAGAATAAATTTTAGGGCTCGGCGCCTATAGCTCAACCAGCTAAGGCGCCAGCCAC
>NW_003852714.1:493539-496156 GCF_000181295.1 Otolemur garnettii
AAAAAAAAAAAAAGAATAAATTTTAGGTTTTATTTTATATAATAGGTAATAATTGTAATTGCTATACAGGGTGGCCATAAAGTTCATGTGCGATAGTTGTCTATTTTAAATTGTACATGAACTTTATGGCCACCATGTATATGCTTACTATTATGTATCACTGCTGTAAGTAGTATGCATGATGAACTTGGAATATTGGTTTCCAAATTCCAATACTAATTTCTGACATACTTCTTAACAATACTGAATGAAATAAAAAAGATATTGTAATGAGTTTTTAAAATACAGTTAGATTCCATTTAAAGAACTGTGCTTGCTCTCTCACCTCCTTCTACCTTCCTTCTCTCTCTCTCCCTCTCTCTCACCTCCTGCCTTCCTCCTCTCTCTCTCACTTTCTGCCTTCCTTCTCTCTCTCTCCTCCTTCTGCCTTCTTTCTCTGCTGTCTTCTCTCTTCCCCCTCGCTCTTCTCTCCCTCTTCTCTTCCCCGCTCTCTCCTTATCTTTCCTCTTTTCTCTCCTCCTTAATGCTGCTCTGCAGCCTCCCTCCCCCCACCAATAAAGACCTTTCATACAAGCAAAAAAAAAAAAAAAAAACTGTGCTTTATACTGGGTATATTTTTCTTATACTTTTAGGAGTGTTAAAAATTGCTTTCTTTGTAGGAAATGATTGTGTTGTTCATGATATAGGATTTTTTTGTTTATTTTTGTTTGCCTTCGTGTCCATGTGTGGAAAGTTAAAAATTGGCAAAATGGCAGTTAATTAATTTTTTTTAATTATATTGGTTTGTTGAATCCCCAGATGTGGAAACTTACTTTAGAATCATGGTTCAGCTTTAGAGCCGCTAGTAAGATTTTTGGTGTTATCTATAAAAAGACTTTAGCTCTCCTATTGCCTGTGGCCTCTGAGGTAGGAAGAAGATAGTAGAACACAACCTTTAGATAAATGTTTACTTTATAAACCACAACTTATTTGCTGTTTTACTTGTTGTTTTTATGTTTCAAGCAGAAAGTTTTAAAATCAATTTTACTTCGTTTTTCAAAAATTAACTCCTTTCCTTCTCCACTCCCATTGCTTCACTTGACTAGCCTTAAAAAAAAAAAAATTTTTCCCATGCTTGACTGCTCTCGAGAGTTTTAGTGTTGTCAAAGGACAAAGAGTTCAGAAAACTTCAAATATTTTTTTTTTTTTTTTTTTTTTGAGACGGAGCCTCAAGCTATCCCCCTGGGTAGAGTGCCATGGCATCACGCTCACAGCAACCTCCAACTCCTGGGCTCAAGCGAGTCTCCTGCCTCCGCCTCCCAAGTAGCTGGGACCACAGGCGCCCACCACAACGCCTGGCCATTTTTTGGTTGCAGCCATCATCGTTGTTTGACGGGCTGGGCTGGGGATTCGAACCCGCCACCTTAGGTGTATGTGGCTGGCGCCTTAGCCGCTTGAGCCACAGGCGCCGAGCCGAAAACTTCAAATATTAAAATGATTGACTGAATGTGTGAAATCTATTTGATAAATCTAAATTTGGGAGCCTTACTTGATTGAGTGAATCTCTGAATATAACAGAAATACTACTTGTGTGAGTTCTCCGTTGATGATTGCTGTGCCTTTTTCCAGAGAGTAGCCTGAAGTCCTTTCTGTTACAGGTCTAATGGAAACAATTAAGGAAGTTTCCAGGATGAGCATTGCTCATGAAATCATGGTAAACCAAGATTTCTACATGGGAGAGAATGTTTTACCTCCAAACAGGTAGACTCTTTTTTTCTGTTTGACTTTGCCTGGTGTAGGTACAAAGCACAAATGGGTTTTGGTTCAGATTTCCTTATTAAGAAATTTAATGTTTGAATGTGTCTTTAATGGTACCAACAAATAAAACAGAAATCAGTGTAATGATTAGTTTGAAAAGGTCAAAGCTGCAAATTATATTTAAACAGGGAATAAACCAATGCAATTAAAGGTTGAGCATCCTAAATCTGAAAGGGTGAAATCCAAAATGCTCTAAAATCTAAAACTTCTTGAGAACTGACATGATGCTCAAAGGAAATGCTCGTGGGAATATATTGCGATTATATTGCAAATATTCCAAAATCTGAAAATATCTGCGGCTTTAAACATTTCTGACCTCAAACGTGTCAGAGTAGGGATACTCAGCCTCTATTGTCAAAATGTTCATTTTGGGATCTCAGTTAGCAATAAGACGGAGTGATTTGCAGACCTTTTTAGACAGACTTGGAGGGAGTATCTCTTAGTGGTTATTCCTTTAATTGTCTACAGATGTAACAGGTATAGACGAACAGGGTACTCTGTTAATAGTGGTATTGCCTACTCTTAATGGAAGAAGTGATTTCAGGGGACATTTCTCCTTTATAATCAGCTTAATAAAGAATCTGTGAATCCTGATTAGAACCTCATTCATAAATAATGCCCCTCTAGGCTCGGCGCCTGTGGCTCAAGTGGCTAAGGCGCCAGCCACATACACCTAAGGTTGCAGGTTCGAAGCCAGCCCAGGCCCACCAAAACAACAATGACGGCTGCAACCAAAAAGAAAAAAAAATAGCCGGGTGTTGTGGCGGGCGCCTGTGGTCCCAGCTACTTGGGAGGCTGAGGTAGGAGACTCCCTTGAGCC
>NW_003852714.1:496252-499639 GCF_000181295.1 Otolemur garnettii
CTAAAATGAGACTTTTGGGGGGGTTTCTCAACTATATTGATATTGTAATCCATAAATAAGAGTCATCAGACTGCCCCTGATAAGATATTAGTAGTTAAATGAGTAAGTTTCTTTGTCAGAATCTATATTTTATAGCATTTGTATTTTCCCACCTTAAATGCTTCTGCCATTTTGCCACTTTAGGGATTCTGTTACTAAAGGACCTTGTTCTGTCAGTGGTTCTCTTGATCTTCATGCTCCTTAGATTTCTTTCCTTTTGACAATATCCACCCATGCCAATGACAACTTCCCCTAAGGACATTTTTGCCCAAACACAGATCTCCTACCACCTTCTTCATTGCCTTCCTAATCCCTGGAGCCCAAGTTATTTTTCTGCTGGTAGTTATGCAGAGAAAAGTAAAATTATTAGAGTGAAGGTTTGCTAACGTGATTTGGCGTCACAATGGTGGTGGTAGCAGGTAAATTAAGCAGCTGGAATAATATTATTTAGAGCTTGAATTTCACTATTGTGTTATTAACAGCCTTCTTCAAGTATAGTAATGAAAAATGTATACTAAATAAGAAGCTGAAATAGAGTTTGGGGTTATCCATTTTCTATAGATAATTGACAATTGCTTTTACCTTTGGGTTTATTAAATAGTACTAATTATAGGTTATAGGTATAGGTTCTTAGGGAAAATCTCCTTGTCAGACATTTATTCAAACATTTGATGAATATTTATTAGGTGGAGATCAGAGATGAATGCTAGGGACTTATAGATGAGTAAGACGCTGCTTTTACCATCATGAGGCTTCTCTGTAGGGGAGATACATAGTCAAATAGCTACTGTGTAGAGTGATAAGTTCTCTCCTATCTGGTGTATGAAGTTCTATGTTAGTGTTCAGCTGCCTGGGAAAGGTCAAGGAAGACTTTCCTGATAATGTGACACTTAAGTCTTTTCAGGTGTTTTCTGGGGAAAACTCTCCTGAAAGAGGAAATGTCATTTCAGAGACATAAAATTGTAGAAGGCAATTATATAGTCATAATACAGATCATTACTGTTGGAGCAGTGTGTTAGGAGGAAGAAGAGGAAAGTGAGGTAGTAAAGGTAGCAGAATAGAATTATGAAGGGTCTTAGAGGCCATGTATCCTGTTGGTGACAGTGAACTCCTGAAGGATTTTAAATGAACATGCCATCGTGATCACATTTGTGTCTTGGAAAACTCATTGATTAAAATATGTGGTATTGTTGGGGTAAGACTTTGTGGGGGCCAGGTGTCCATTTAAAAAACTACTATAGTAGTCCAAGTAGGATATGATAGTAGGTAAGGATGGATACCTGAGATATTTAGAAAGAAGAATCTATGGAATTTGGTGAGCAAATGTATGAAAGAGATGAGGGTAAAGTAATTAAAAAGGATTCCAGTACACACCTGATAGCTAATAGTTGGTGACTTTTTGCAAGTTATGTTGGTGTGTTGGGAGAGGAACTTTGACTATTTCATTTAGTTTTGTATCATTTGTATTTTTTAAACAAAAACCATGCATTATTATTGTATTTTTAAGAGGTAAAAAGCTTCGTTTTCGGAGTTACAGAACCAAACATACATGAAGAACAGGTTTGAAGGGGGAAGATAATGAATTCAATTTGGGTCTTGCTGAATTTAAAGTAGGTTTCAGACTCAAATGAAAAAGATTGTGTAGTTCAAAAGTTTAAGTCAACAGAAATGTGAACTAAGTCACAGATCTATGCTAGGTACAGAAATAGTGTTAGTACTCAGGGGTCTCAATCCCTAGTTTATAGTTCTTTCTATTACAGGAAGATAGCTTCTCTGAAACCATGAAGTTCCCTTTTGAGAGGATTTGACCAATGCTTTTGCATGAGAGGTTGTTATTCAACCCTTCTCAAGTCTAGACAGACACAGCATCTCCTGGCCTGTTGATTTGATGGTCTTTTATAATTTTAAATGCTGTCTTGGAAATTATGATATTATATCAAATTCTCTGGGTATAGAAAAATTTGCTCATTGAACTTTCTTATAGTACGGAAGACAAGTTCATGGAGACATTGTACAATGTTTTTTGGAACCATCTAAGAGAACAACTCTTGAGCAATCCTCCCCAATTCACTTGTGCTCTTGAACTTATGACAGAAGTTAAGGAGGTGAGTAACCAAGCTTCCGTTTGTGGATGGGAGGCTACTAGGTATCTCAGACCCTTGGACTGCCCGTGGCTACTAATATCCTAAGTAGTTTACTTTTGAATATGGTCCATTGCTTAAATAGATAGTATGGAGACGATTCTATTTGATTTGCATGAGATGCAGCTTGACAGCTGGGACATTGCTATAACAACACAATATATCAGTGGCTGCTAATATCCTAAGTAGTTTACTTTTTGAGTACGGTCCATTGCTTAAATAGATAGTATGGAGACAATTCTATTTTATTTGCATGAGATGAAGCTTGACAGCTGGGACATTGCTATAACAACACAATATATCATTGAATTAAATGAATATTCAATGAACTGAACTCACACTATGGTTTATGTGTTTCAGAAGCACCCAAATGAATAAGAGAGCCCTTACCCACAAGAAACTTACACTCTTAAGTCAAAAGGCTATGTCAAGGGACCCGTAAAAGTTCCTTTGCTTATTTCATTCTTGACCTTTGGAGTAAAACAATTTTAAAAATGTCTTTATCCTTTACTAACCATGCCTCATCACTTTGTTGTGGTATGTATTTTATATATCTTGAACTTCTTCCTATCACTTTTTTTTTTTTTGAGACAAAGTCTCACTATGTTGCCCTCAGTAGATTTCCATGGTGTCACAGCTCACAGCAACCTCAAACTCTTGGGCTTAAGTGATTCTCTTGCCTCAGCCTCCCAACTAGCTGGGAATACAGGTGCCTGCCACAACACCGGCTATTTTGTTTTTTGGTTGCAGTTGTCATTGTTGATTTTAGCTGGCCCAGGCTGGGTTCAAGCCTGCCAGCCTCGGAATATGTGGCTGGGCACCCTACCCACTGAGCTATGGGCACTGCCCACATTCTTGTTTTTAATCTTGTCTTTACCTCATTCTACCTAGAAAATAATAATGACCACTCCTATGACTGATCCCAGTGCAGCCTTAAATAGTAATTGTCTCCTAAATATAGAAAAACATAATACTCTTTAAGAAACCTAGTGACTGGCTCAGCACCTGTGGCTCAAGCAGCTATGGTACCAGCCACATACACCTGAGCTGGTGGGTTCAAATCCAGCTCGGGGCTGCCAAACAATGACGGCTGCAACCAAAAAATAGCCGGGCCTTGTGGCGGGTGCCTGTAGTCCCAGCTACTTGGGAGGCTGAGGCAGGAGACTCGCTTGAGCCCAGGAGCTAGAGGTTGCTGTGAGCTGTGATG
>NW_003852714.1:501463-501871 GCF_000181295.1 Otolemur garnettii
TATTTTTTGGTTGCAGCCGTCATTGTTGTTTGGCGGGTCCGGGCTGGGGATTCGAACCCGCCACCTTAGGTGTACGTGGCTGGTGCCTTAGCCGGTTTAGCTATAGGCGCCGAGCCAGCATTTTTATTTGTAAGTTGAAGTAAGACTGTGTGCTTTTAAGGTCCTTTCTAAGTCTAAAATACTCTGACTTCTATGACTTAATGATTGGATTCTACCCCTCCACACTAGATTTCCTTTCATAGTGTAAATATTATATTTCTCCCTATGACAGGGGCATCTTCCATGTTCTGGGCCTAATGAAAATGGACATGGCGAACTATACCATCCAGAGCATTCGACCCTACCTGCAGGAATATTCCATCCAGTATGAAAGAGCTAAATTCCAGGAACTCCTTGACAAACAGCCTG
>NW_003852714.1:502045-502504 GCF_000181295.1 Otolemur garnettii
GATCTCCTTGATTACACCAAGAAATGGCTAACCCAAGCAGCCACAGACGTCATTACACCATGTCCGAATCCTCCTGACACGTCCAGCTCCTCTAGCACAGCCTGTTCATCTCCAAACGAGGCAGCTGAGAATTCAGATCCTCCCAATCCCGTAATGGTGCTATACCAGGGCTACCTGAATCTCCTCCTCTGGGATCCTGAAAATGAAGAATTCCCTGAGGTAGGAATGTGTGTTGTGGCATATCCTTATTGTTTTGTAATCAGGGCCTCCATTAGAGCATTCTTGTAACAGCCTTTTCTTCATTGCCTTACCAGACTCTGCTGATGGACAGAAACCGGGTCCAGGAAATGGGGTCCCATTTGCGCCACTTGGCTATATTGGCCTCAGTCTTACTAGTGGCTAGAAGTTTCTCTGGTAAAATTTTATTCGACTCACCTGGATTTGTGGATAAACTGAAAG
>NW_003852714.1:503424-505004 GCF_000181295.1 Otolemur garnettii
GGGCTTTGCTGCCCTAAGCAGTGAAGACACAGCATGTCTTATAGGACAACTCCAGAACATCACCGAGAAAGACAACCGTGTTCGTAGTGTCATTGGTAAGAATCCCTATGGTAGTGGCACAGAAGAGGGGAAAGAATATGGGATATGTGCAGGTAGACTCTATCCTGGAAGTGAGTTACCTAACCATTTAAAAATGGAAAAGCATCATCATTTGGAAAGTCTTTTAGATTTAATGTACAGGATTAAAATAGATCTTGTTCAGTTTGAATAGTGAATATATGGTTTTAAGGTGTATCTGCACCCAAGATATGTAACTCACAGGTATGAGAGACTGTCCCATTAACCCTACCAAGTTATCTCTGGTCATTCTCTAACTGTAGTCCCAGATCTTAGGAGAAACCCTTTATCCCATGCTTTAAGCTGTCATGTAGGATTTTACTCCCTTTCATGAAATTGATGCTGAGTTAGGCTGGAGGACATGTTCCATAATGCAATGGAAGCAGTGAACTTGGTCAGCTTTGGTTTTAATTTTAGCATCTTACCATAGTCCAGTTTGGGTGTGTGGACCTAAACTTGGTGCACTTGCTACAATACATGTCCTTAGAATTTCAGATACAGGGTTTAAGATCCTCTTGTTAGATTAAATACAGAATAGGATCTTGTGTATAACTACATACAATTATCTTATAAACAGCCAGAAATTTATAAGTTCACCATCCTTTTTTATTTGGGGTATTTTTTAAAATTTTTACATTTTTTTAATTAAATCATAACTGTATACATTAATGCATTTATGGGGTACAATGTGCTGATTTTTTATACAACTTGGAATGTGTACATCAAACTGGTTAACATAGCCTTTACCTCACTTACTTATTGTTAAGACATTGATCCCACTTAATAGATTTGACATGTACCCTTGCAATATGCACCATAGGTGAGATCCCATTACCCTTCCTCCACCCAACCTCCCCCTTCCTCTCCACTCCCCCTCCTCTTCCCTCCTTCATCCCGGGCTATAGTTATATTTTATCTTTCATATGAAAGTGTGGGTGATAATATATTGGTTTCATAATAGCACTGAGTACATTTTTCTTCCATTCTTGAGAGACTTTAATAAGAAGAATATGTTCCAGCTCCATTTATGTAACCATCTTTTGATCATGCATTATCTTTGGGAGTTTGTTGGCATTCCTGCCTTCAAAAAAAATGACAAAAATTTCATTTATTTGGTTTACTTGAGAGTGGGTGGGTCAGTGAATAACTCAGGTAACTTGAAACTTGCACATGCTTATAACTTAGACTCAAATGTCACAGAAGGATTATATGTAACCAAAAGATAGGAATACCCTTAATATTCTGAAATTTAAAAAAAAAACGTCAGCTTTTACACAGAAAAAAGCTGGTGAGCAGATAGTGCAAGGACATTGTGAACTTCTTCTGAAACTTTGTTATTCCTCTTTTCGCTGATTTTCCCTGCTCACAGATCAGCGTCTCCTTTTGTTTCTCAAATGCTGTTTGGTCCGTGGCATGCAGGAGTCTCAGCAACACTTCCCTGAAGGCCTTAATCACATCGAAGG
>NW_003852714.1:506240-508095 GCF_000181295.1 Otolemur garnettii
ATTTTTTGGTTGCAGCCGTCATTGTTGTTTTGGTGGGCCCGGCCTGTATTCGAACCCGCCACCTTAGGTGTATGTGGCTGGCGCCTTAGCCACCTGAGCCACAGGCACCGAGCCACCCCATTCTTCTTGGGGTTAAGTGTCATGGATATTGAAGGATGGGACAGCCACCATGCTTTTTCCTACTTCTAATCTGATCTTCTGACAGGTTATGATTATCAGCTTCAGCGGCATCACAAATGACAAATGTTCTAGTTCCTCAACATCTGGGCTTGTTTTTAGAAGTTGTAGAGATTCATACTATCATTCTCAGGCCAATTTTAGCAGACATACATAAGTCTAGGAACTTAGGGAGTAATTAGATTTGAATTTGGACTTGTTTAGAATAGGTAGGGGAAAAATAGAATTTCACTTACAAGATATCCTAACTTGGTGAAAAAACAAAATTTCACCATTACAAGAGATGGAAAGAGGTAAGTATAATTTACTTAGCCCAAGAAAAATAACAGATGAGATTCAAATCCCATTAGGCCTAGGGTAACTTCCTAATTGATTTCCCTAGAGGGTGGATTCCCGATGGGTGACATAGCTAGGTGAACAGGCTGATAATTTACTTTGCTTGGAAGTGAGGCACATAGAAAAGCTGGGGAATAGATGATTCAAGTGTTCTAATTATGTGACCAGATAGTCTGAGGAAAGAGACCATGACAGGTGGAAGTTGTGTATTTAATAAATGGGCAGTGAACATTGCCTAGTTGTATTTTCTTTTCTTTTTTTCAGCTTTATTTTTTTTGGTCGGGGCTGGGTTTGAAACCGCCACCTCTGGTATATGTGGCCGGCACCCTACTCCTTGAGCCACAGATGCCTCCCATCCTAGTTGTATTTTCTAATCAGATTTTCCAACATTAATGCAGATTTTTAAAAGCTTAATTTTGGAAGCTAGATTATCTTAGAGACAAAGGTACTCTGAAGAGGTCCCTATGGTGATGACTAAGTAGTTAGTTGGTGGATACAGACATTGTGCTCACACAGAACTTTGCTTTATACTGTATAATTAAAATATGACATGCTTGATTTCTTAGGGATTTTGTGTTGGTTATGTTGTGCTTCCACATAGGGGATAGGAATCCTGATGCTAAATTAGTAAAGATAGCTCCATTTAATCCTGCTGACCCTTTAGGGAGGAATGGATGGATGGATAGATAGAATATGCACATAGTTAAAAATGACATACAGTGAAAAGTCAAGTTTCTTTCCCACCCATGTGTGTAATTTCTCCTACCCAGGGAAAACTATTAACAGATTTTTGTGTATACTTCTCTTCTGTGCATATACCAATAAATACATATATTATAACTGATATTTATAAGCACATAGATGCCAGGCACTCTTCTAAGCTCTCTACATATATTATCTCATTTATTACTCAACAGCTTATAGCTAATCTACATTTCCAGTTCTAGGGCAGTGTAGCAAAAAAAGCTCTAGTTGGGAGTAAGAACCTGTGTTTTATTTCTTTGTCTTCTCTGGCTGAGTGAGTAATGGAAAACCTTTTCACCTTTCTGGTCTTTATAAAATTTTATATTGAACTAAATCAGTGACTATATTGTTTACTTCTATTGAGTCATTTTTCACCAATGAAATGTTTCTAGAAGGCCACGAATGAGAGATCAAAAGCATGGCCGCTCAAATTGAAGCAGAGCCAGAAGAAGGAGTTATGAGGACTATTTAAAAATCACTAGTCTAGGCTTGGCGCCTGTGGCTCAAGTGGCTAAGGCGCCAGCCACATACACTTAAGGTGGCGGGTTTGAATCCAGCCTGGGCCCACCAAACAACGATGGCTGCAACCAAAAAATAG
>NW_003852714.1:508260-513782 GCF_000181295.1 Otolemur garnettii
AAAAAAAAAATCACTAGTCTAGATAATCTAAAGATTCCTATACTGTTCTCTTATAGCTGCTGTAACAAATTACTGTAAACTTTGTGGTTTAAAACAACATGCATGGCCCATCGCCTGTGGCTCAAGTAGCTAAGGTGCCAGCCACATACACCTAAGGTGACAGGTTCAAATCCAGCCCGGGACCGCCAAATAACAATGACGGCTGCAACCAAAAAATAGCCGGGCCTTGTGGTGGGCACCTGTGGTCCCAGCTACTTGGGAGGCTGAGGCAGGAGAGGAACAGCTTGAGGCTCTATCTCAAAATAAAATAAAATAAAACAACATGCATTATCTTATAGTCCTACCAGGCAGAAATCCAAAATCAGTTTCAGTGGGTCAAAATCAAGGTGTTGGCAGGGCTGTGGTCCCTCTGGAAGTTCTAGGGAAGAATTCATTGCCTTGCCTTTTCTAGATTCTTGAGATCTATTCTTAATTCTTTGGCAAGACAATGGATTCTCCCCTTGAGCTGCCAGAGCTCCCTTTCCTTTATCAGCCAAGCCAGATCCATAACATTTTGCTTCATGTTATCACCTTGCTGCATTCTTCTATGTGAAATCTTCTTCCCTCTTGGTAAGGACACATTGTTATATATTTTTAGGGCCCACCAGGATAATTGCCCCACTTTAAGATCCTTAATCATATCTGCAAAGCCCTTTTTGCCATATAAGGTAACATTCAGAGGTTCCAGAGACAAGGACATGGGTATCTTTGAAGGCCATTATTTTAGCTTACCACAGACTATCCTCTGACTCTGCAAATTCACTTTCATCTTATGTGCAAGATATATTCACCTCATCCCTATATCTCTGAAAATCTCAGCATATCAACTCAAGTCTGAAATCTCTTCTGTGAATCATGTCAATTGGATTACATGCTTGTGCCACCAGTACACATATGCTTTGATCTCTCATTTATGGCCTTTTAGAAATATTTCATTTATGAAAAATGACTCAATAGAATTAAACAATACAGTCACTGATTTAGTTTAATATAATTTTATAGATAAAGAAAAAGACCAGAAAAGCGTATAGGTTTTCCATTACTCACACAGCCAGAGAAGACAAAGAAGTAAAACACAGGTTCTTAGTCCCAATTAGAACTTTTTTGCTATACTGCTCTAGAATTGGAAATGTAGATTAGCATATGAGAGCATATGGATTAGATCATCTAAATGTACGTTAGTAGTATGAGACTGTATAATCCTCCCTGAAGCACAATTTTTCTTCGCCAGTGGACCCATGAACAAGGAAAAAAGTTACCTCCTTTCTGATTATATGTAGTGTGGCACAGGCACACTATAATAGTTATAGACATTCCCACTCCAAATGGGTGAAAATGAAAGGAATAAATGAGTTGCCAACTCCAAGCAATCTTAAAACTCCAAACAGGTAAAATCCTTTCGGTTTCAAGGCCTGGGAATATTCCTCTGTGGCTGGCGACTCTGCCTTCTGTGTCTGAGGCTTCAACTCTAAAGTCTCAGACTCTATCTTCAGAGTCTGACTTCCATTATTATTTTTTTAAAGGATAGCACATGTTTGTAGCAGAATACTTTTACCAACCTGTTTCCTACCTGTAAAATTTTGGGAACCCTGGCTCGGCGCCTATAGGTCAACCAGCTAAGGCGCCAGCCATGTACACCTAAGGTGGCGGGTTCGAATCCCCAGCCCAGACCCGCCAAAAACAACAATGACGGCTGCAACGGAAAAATAGCCGGGCGTTGTGGCAGGCACCTGTGGTCCCAGCTACTTGGGAGGCGGAGGCAGGAGACTTGCTTGAGCCCAGGAGTTGGAGGTTGCTGTGAGCTGTAATGCCACGGCACTCTACCCAGGGGGACAGCTTGAGGCTCTGTCTCAAAAAAATTAAAAAAAAAAAAAAAATTTGGGGGGAACCCAAGAGGCTTTCGTACCCTCTCTGTCCCTTTTAGTTAAAATTGGCAGTGTTTCTGCTAGCATGGTATTCGTCACAAACCTTATGGGTCTACTTAAGTGTTGAGGCTTTATTCCATTTGATAAAGAGGATTCTTCACAGATATTTGATAACCCTGTCTTTATTCTTGGATTCTGCTAAGATTTTTTTTTTTTTTTGAGATAAGAGCCTCCAGCTGTCCCCCTGGGTAGAGTGCCGTGGCTTCACAGCTCACAGCAATCTCCAACTCCTGGGCTCAAGCAAGTCTCCTGCCTCAGGCTCCCAAGTAGCTGGGACCACAGGCGCCCGCCACAATGCCCGGCTATTTTTTTTTTTTTTTTTGGTTGCAGCCGTCATTGTTGTTTGGTGGCCCGCGTTGGATTCGAACCTGCCACCTCTGGTGTACCTGACTGGCGCCTTAGCCACTTGAGCCACAGGCACCAAGCCTCTGCTAAGATTGTTAAGGAGATTTATGAATCACATGTATAATTTCAAAAAGCCCTCTGGGTGAATGAATATTGTGATCTTTTCATCCTTTCAAAACTCTAGCAAAAGAATTGTCCAGCTATATATCCTTCACTTTCTCTTTAGGGCACACTTCGTGATAGTAAATCTCCTAATTTTAGCATTTTGTGTCATCTGAATAGGTTGAGGATTTCCCAAATCATTATGTCTTGGTTTCTTTTTGCTTAACAGCTCTTACCTCAATTTCTGTATTCACTCTTATATTTTACTATAAGCAGTAAGATGAAATCAGGAAACCTACTCAAATAAATATTCACGTTCATCTTTTACAAATTCTGCTTTCCACACAAATGCAAGACATAACTGAGCTCAGCTTTCTGCCACTATGTAACAAGAATAACTTTTCTTCCAATTTCCAAAAACACATTTTTTATTACTTTCCAAGCCCTCAACAGTAGAACCTTTAACATCCATATTTCCACCAAAAGTCTGTGACAATTTAGGGATTCTCTAAGATAATAAGCTTTCTCTACTGTGCAGATCCCTTCCGTCTGCTATATTTTTTATTGAGATATAATTCATATGCAGGAAGAATGGGGACCGAAGACCCCATTCTTGGCAGGAGAGGGCACCCCCAGAAAAAGGGAAAATTAAAAAGTCAGCTGAAGGATTCGGAACAAAGAAAAGTCAGCTAGTTTACCTTTAAGCTAGCCATTGCTTCCTCAGAGTGTTCACAGTCTCAGCAGGGTATTGGTGTAAACTGTAAAGTTTCCTGCCTTTCCTGAAACTCTGGCCTTTTGGGAATACAGCTTACACCAATACCCTGCTGAGTCTGTGAACACTACGAGGAACTAAAATGGTCATAAAAGAGGTTATGACAAGACCTGGAATAGATACACCTTCTGGGTCGTTTCCTGCCCATTAAACAGACAAAGCAGATATCCATTGTGGAGATTTGCATTTGGCTGGGGCAGAGACCAAGGGAATAGCTGGAGCCCCGAGAAAGGGGCACCCCTTATGGCAGAGGAAAATCCTCTGTGGTGGTGATGAGAGGAAAAAGCCTCTCTCCCACTGATTCCTAAGAGGAGATTAACACCAGTGGTGTTTTACTCCACAATGAACTAGCGGAGCTTAACACCTCCCTAGGAATCTGTGTGTGTGACTTCAGACAGAAGCCTTCCCCCACACAAGGCTCAAGTTTCAGATGCTCCAAAACTGCTGAAATCCTTAAAGTTAATAACAATAGGAGCTGACAGCTCACTCAAAGAAACTACTGGCCTCTTTGTTCCCTCCCTCAGCTTGCCACCTGGGCAGACAGATTTCAATAAAAGTTGAGTGGAACAAAGAATCCGGGGCCACTCACTGGAGCCCATGAACAAGCGGTGGTCCCCGGAGCTCCCACCTTTGAAAATCCTATTCTGTGTCTCATGTCTGTTTCTTTATCATCATTCCTAACTTTTTCTTTCTTTTTTTTTTTTTTTTTTTTTTTGGCCTCAAGCTATCCCCCTGGGTAGAGTGCCATGGCATCACGCTCACAGCAACCTCCAACTCCTGGGCTCAAGCGAGTCTCCTGCCTCCACCTCCCAAGTAGCTGGGACTACAGGCGCCCGCCACAACGCCTGGCCATTTTTTGGTTGCAGCCATCATTGTTGTTTGGCGGGCCCGGGCTGGGGATTCGAACCCGCCACCTTGGGTGTATGTGGCTGGCGCCTTAGCCGCTTGAGCCACAGGCGCCGAGCCACTTTTTATTTCTTTAGCCAGTCGCTGCAGTTCCACAGGTCTTAGCGGACCCTGCCCCTGGAATGGGACCCTGACATTCATATAATATACAATTCCTTATGTTAAAAATGGACAGTTAGTGGTTTTTAGTATGTTCACATGTTGTGCAATCATCACCACAATCTATTTCAATGACATTTCCATCATCCTAAGAAGAAATCCTGTTCCCATCAGCACTCAGTCCCGATTACCTACTTCCCCTAACCCTGGCAATCACTAATCTACATTACTGTGGGCTCTTATGTGAGCCACGTTCTTTGTGACCTCCCAGTGGCTTACCCCTGGAATGAGCCCAACAAGGAAGGGGAGCAGAGCAATAATACATTATGGCAGACCACTGTCTACCTTGTGCTGAAGCAGTGACTATCTTTTCAAGCCAAGGACCTCGGCAAACAGGGTAAGTAAAGACGAAGTTTCTCGGAAGGACAATCTTTCTGGAAGTGTGAGAAGACCCTCTGCATGCAGCTCTACCCCAAGATCTGAAATTCTAAGGCTAGATGGAGGACAGAGAGCCTTGGTGACTAAAGTCTACGTATGATTGATTTCCCCTTGCCAACTTGAAGCTTAAACACTGGTTTGAAATATTTACTTTCAATATCTCATATGTAGAGTTCCCCATTAGCCTGGACTTCTGGGCCTTCAGGATAGCTGATAGATCACTTTAAATGTCTACCCCAGAGTCAGAATGGTCGGTTCTAAGTCAGATCCTGGGAGAAAATCGCAACCAAACGATCTGGAATTCAGGAGCTGCTGCTGCTTTTTCTAATTCCAGTTTTGTCACCACGTTTCTATGTAGAGCAAGACACAGGCACAATCTATACAGGACAGATTATGTTGACAGCGTGAGCTATAGTTACATGATCTTTAACTAAATTGTCCTATTTGGTCAAAAAAGCCCATTAAGTTGGTCATAGTATATTCCTTGGCACCCAAGGAATTATACACAGGGTAAATTGTAGTAGATCATACATCTAGTGAGTTGCAGAGCCCAGAATCAAACAGAGGCAGTCTGTTACCAGTTCCTGAACTCCTAACCACTTTGTGGCCACAGACGTGCTAAGTTTTAGGGCACACAAGGACTCAGTGATGTTGAGAGTGCCAAGTGCTGTTTAGATCCTGGAGTCACAGATATTTTGGTAAAAGCTATTTTTCCTGACACTAAACAGCAGCATCCACCTCAGTATTAAAAAGAAATCAGGGATGTCTGGAAAAAAGATGTATTAGGAAGTGGATTAGGCTTGGTGCCTGTGGCTCAAGTGGCTAAGGCACCAGCCACATACACCTAAGGTGGTGGGTTTGAATCCAGCCCCGGCCTGCCAAACAACAATGATGGC
>NW_003852714.1:513965-520832 GCF_000181295.1 Otolemur garnettii
AAAGAAAGAAAGAAAGAAAGAAAGAAAGAAAGAAAGAAAGAAAGAAAGAAAGAAAGAGAGAATTAGTTTGCTAGAGCTACCATAAATTAAGTATACAGACTACAAATACCTATATTTCTGCAGACTAAACATCTGAAATCAAGGTGTCACTTTCTCCTTGGCTTAGGGATGGCCATCTTTTCCCTATGTCTCTTCACATCATTTTTAACACCATGCCTGTCTGCTAATTTCCACCCTTTTTTCTTTTATAAGGATGCCAGTCATATTGGATAGGGTCCCCCCCCAAGTGCTATCTTATCTTAAGTAATTAAACTGCAACAACTGTATTTCAAAATAAGGTGACATTCTGAGGTACTGGGGGTTAGAACTTCAACATGAATGGGGGGATACAATTCAGCACATGAACAGAGGACATTCTCATTTTAGGGGCTCTTTTATTACCTGTCTCCTATCTCACTGTGGACAGTGTGTGTAAGGATTTGCTCTCTTTTCAGAGGACAGTGGCATCCATAAATAAGCTGAGGCAAAACTTTGAGGAGAGAAAAATCTATTTTCAGGAAGGCCATATATGCCCTAAAAAAGAAAATTGGGAGGATTTCAGATAAACTATCAGACTGAAGGTTTGATAAATAGAGCTAGCATGTTGACAAAGAGGAAGCCTGGGCATAACTCAGGCCTTGCCTGACCTAGGAGATAAATGTATAGAACCTGAAAAACCTGTCACTAAGATGATGGGCAAGCCCCTTCTTTCCTCTGTACTTTGTTACCCATGGTTATATACTGAATTGTGTTCTCCCAAAATTCATGAGGTGAAACCTTACCCACCCCTGATGCCTCACAGTATTTGAAGATAGAGCCTTCAAAGAGGGAATTATGTCAAAATGAGGCCTTAGGGTGTTCCTTAATCCACTATGATTGATGTCCTTGTAAGAAGAGATTAGGATATACAGTATTAGAGACACCAGAGATGCACACACACACAGAGACTATCATGTGAAGAAGCAGCAGGTGGACAGCTATCTTCAAGCAAAAGTGAGAAGCCTCAGAAGAAACCAAACTTACCAATATCTTGATTTTGGACTTCTGGCCTCTGGAATTGTGATAAAATTAATTTCTGTTGTTTAAACCATACAGGCTGTGATATTTTGTTATGGCAGCCCTAACTAATATACCACATGATACAGAGGAACTAGGCTGAGTTAAGGCTTCATTCATATACCAACCGATTATTAGGTGCCAATGGAGTGCTGGCAGAGAGCTGACAGTGAGATCATCCTGCAGATCTCATGCTCAACAATTGGATTTGATTCTTTGTCTAGGCAGCTACCACTGCCTCTACATTGAAAGATGCCACCTACAGGATTTCAAGTGAGGAAAACCAAAATGTGTGCGATCAAGGCACTCATTGTACCTAGTCTCTGGGCAGGAGGACAGGCCAGGGGCTGGTCGTCTTCTGTGTGGTTTGAAGTCCTTGAGCTTGCTCTGCCTCTCCTTCCTGCAGATGTCTATCTTTGTCAGTCAGTCCTTCTGCTGTACCCTACACTGTACAGAATAAGTTGCAGCCAGAATAAATGGAGGAGCTAAAGGTAAGGCAGACTCAAAGCTCGTTGTATGCCCACTTCCCAGACTCACCTCTTGCCCCAGGCCCCAGTTTCCCTGTCACAACCACCAGTAAAGCTGCAGAGCCACTCTTCATCCATCCCTGCAGCTGATCATGGACAAATGGTATGATGTCTGCCAGCAAGCTCTTGACCTCCAGAAGCTCCACTTGACCCAGGTATGTTTGTCAGCAATGATTCTAGGGTAAGTGAGGGCAGAGGGCTCTTCCTGGGAGGAATACTCAGGGATGACAACTTAAGGAGGGGGTCAGTGCTGTCGTTGGTCCAGGAGAACCCCTCTTGGCCTTTAGATTCCCTTTTGGTGGGCCGTGATATGGACATAATTCTAAATCAGAGAAACTGCATGGCTGCTACCTGACAGATCATTGAGAGAAATTTCCCTGAGGTGAGGCCTCAGGTAGCGGCCTGGAAGAGAGAGGCTTGTCTCTGAAGCCCTAGAGAAGTGTTTTTCAAATTTTTTTTTTAATCTCACAGCACACACTTGAACCTATAGTTAAACTTCACCAGCACACTTCAATTATGTTGATCAAAAAAAAAAAAAATGAGTTGACTTGGCACCCATAGCACAGTGGTTACGGCGCCAGTCACATACACTGAAGGTGGCAGGTTTGAACCTGGCCCAGGCCAGCTAACCAACAATGATAACTGCAACAAAAAATAGCTGGGCATTGTGGCAGGCACCTGTACTCCCAAGCTACTTGGGAGGCTGAGGCAAGAGAATAGCTTAAGCCCAAGAGTTTGAGGTTGCTGTGAGCTGTGATGATGCCACGGCACTCTACCAAGGGTAACAAAATGAGACTGTGTCTCAACAACGACAAAAAAAGAGTTAAAAAATAATATACTTACAATGCTTTGAACTACGTACAAAAATAATTTAATTAATGATCCTTAAAAATGTTAGTGGCTCATCTATGTGCTGCATCACTGAATGAAAATCCTTCTCATAACTCTTCTTCCCCCAAAGTTATATTCCTTGAACTTGCACAACAACAAACTGTCCTGGCTGGATGTCCTATCTGACATTATAGAGAAGGCCCCCAATGTCAAGATCCTGAACTCTACAAAACTGAGTTGAAAGGAGGGAGCCAGATCAAATTTGGATGAGGGGTGGGGGGCAGTGTGTACCGGGGTGATGACAACTGGTAGGCAGAGGTAACCTGTGAGTGAAGAAGGGGACTGAGGACTCCAGGGTCCCAGATGTCTCTCTTTTCCTGGGACTCCCTCTCCAGTTTCCCCCTCATCTTCTCAGCTAAAGTTGGCTTATGAGTTGGTCAAGGTGAAAGGGCTGAAGTTGAAAAGCTGTGCCTACAAGGGAACTCCCTGTGCAGCACCTCCCCAGACAAGTCTTCCTACATGAGGTCAGTGGTAACCACTGTCACCCTTCCTGGGCCCCTTCACCCCCCAGGAGCCTGAGCTGTCCCTGACAGTGCCCTTCCACAGAAGAAGGCAGCCTTGGCCTCTGGGAGGACCACAGGCCCTGGCCTCTCCTCTATCTCTGTCCTACAGCTGTGCTTACAGGGCTACTGTCCTTCCCTGACCTGCTCACCTTTTCCCATGTCCAGGGGTGTGTTTGCCTCCTCTCTGCACCCAGCCTCCTCCAGCACGTCCTGAATGAGTGTGTGCCAGGAAGCTGATCTCCCCTCCTCACCAGCACCAGGGCTACCCAGAGTTGGGCCAGATGCTGGGACCCTGAACTGAGAAGTCCAAGACCCCATGATGACCCAGGCCTTTCTGCCTCCTTGTTGACATGGGCCTTCCCTCCCTTCTCCTGAGAGGGGCTCTCCTTCCCTCGCTCTGTAACAGCCCACCCTCCTGTCCCAGGATGACATGGTGGCTTCTCAGACACATGCTGAGGGCTGAGGCCCTGGGTGGCTGCTGTTATGACATCTTTTTCTCTGATGCAATGGCAAGAGATGGGCCCTTCTTGGGGAGAAAGCTGGGTTCCCTGCATCAAGAGACTAAAAGTGAGCAGAGGAAGTTGAGGGGACAGGAGGACAGGTCTCTGTCCTCCCTGCCCCACCTCTCCCTCCTCCCACACCTAACAGCCTGGTCCTTCATAGAAGGCCTGGGTATCCCTAGGTGGGAATGGCCCCTCGGGCAAGGCACCAGCTCAGATGGGCACTTCTGGGTGGCAACCATCAGAAGAGAACCTGGTGATCCTCAGAGGGGAGCCTCAGCCCCTCAACCCCATGCTTATCTGGGGCCTGATGCTTCACTCCTGGGGGAAGATCTCCTGCCCCTATGGCTGTCACATTTCACATACCCCGCTAAGAATGGGCTCACCCAGGTGACAAAGGCCCTACCTGCTTCCCATGGGCCCCAGCCTAAAAGGTGCATGGATGCCATTCCTGCCTTGGTGCCCAAAGCCAACCAGGAGCATGTGAGGGAAAGGGCAGCTACAGCGGAGCCCTTATCTTTTCTCTTCCTCCCTCCTCCCATGGGAGAGCATTGTTCTTTTCCCTTCCTCTGCATTGCTTCCTCTTTCTCCAGGGACTGTGCTGTCCTCTGTTTCCTCCATCTCTCTTTTCCCAACCTTCATGCCCTTTGTGCTGTCCCCTGTCCTCCCCTCCCTTCCTGGTGATTCTGTCATTGCTCACCCCCTGCTCCACAATCCTGGCCATGCCTGGAGGGTAACCTGGTGTCTGTCAGGGCCAGAGCTAAGGCCAGGCACAGCAAAATGGTGGATGCTCAGTGAGGTAGTAGAGCCGTTCCAGAGCACATATCCTGTTCTAAGCCCTGTGCTTGGCACAAGGAAGACAGATGATTGAGTACAGAACCTCTTTGTCATCTCCAGCTCCACATACCCTCTGTGAGGAACACAAAAATGTATTAACCACGTATGTCTTTTAGTTTCTATTTCTGATGCCTTGGCATCTGAGGCCTTGTGGACCCTGGAGAGACAGCTCCTTCTAGGGTAAGGCAATTGCTGGAGATGGTAAACAACTTACCCTAGAGGGCGCTTGTCAAATGTAAACAAATCAATTCAGACATAATGTCACCAATCTCCTCCTTTCCTGGGCTCTCACACTCTGGGTCACTATCCAAGTGCCCTAACAACCAGGGGGCCAGGAACCAGATAAGTAGGGATAGCCCTATGCACCAAGGCTACTGAAATTATTCAAAGGAGCCAGTCCTGAACTGGTTACTGCCTTCCCTGTTCCTTCCCACAGAGGTAGAAGACCACAATAAATGCTCTTCCTGCAGCTGTCCTGTCTCCTTCTGCCTCTTGACCTAGCCTGTGATTCCCCATGGCCAGGGATCCTCTCCTCTTGAGAACTGTGGCTAACAAACTACCTTTTCGGGGCAGTCATTTACTGAACTGTTTTAAATTTTCTTCTAATCCGCTCTACTGTAAAAACTCTCTCAGATAGATTCCCATTTGGGATGTATTCCTGTAACTGCCGGGAGTGCGGTCAGCAGGCCGCCTCCAGCTGTCAGCCTCCTTGAAGAATACCTTCGCTCAAGAGAGCCACCTCGTTTTTCCAGAGTGGCCCACATTCACTGACCAATGGAGACAGGAGTACAAAATCTTACACATTTTAAATGAATGTTGGAAAAACTGAAGGGTCACTTTCAGCTTCAGAGAGTTCCCTATGGAGTTGACTGAGCCTAACGAGTCCTCAGAGTAGCTCCTTTGCTTCCTTTGTTAAATTCTGTTTTCACCCTCTACTCTCCGCAGGTGTTTGTCCCATATGATCCCCCGAGTTAAACATCCCATGCGATAAAAACTATCACAGAGACTGTTTTCCATAAAGAGAAACTGCAACAGTTATCTCCAGGCAGGATCTAAGAAGGCAAAAAGGGATTGTGAAGCTGATCTCTTATCTTCCAGCTGAGTTTCAAAACCCATTAGAAATGGTGATGGGCGCACAGAGTCTGAGGCAGGATAGAAAACAGTGAATAATAATTACAAAGGTACATTTCTCTCACCTTTTCTCCTCCATGAGAGGGACCCACTTCAAACTCTCTTTGGAAGTGCTCTGAACTTTTGCTTTGTTCTTCCTAAATAAAATCTTTCTTCTAATTTTTATTTTTTGAGAGAGTGTCTCACTGAGTAGCCCTGGGGTTAAGTGCATGGTGTCATAGCTCACAGCAACTTCAAAATCTTGGGCTCAAGCAATTATCTCGCCTCAGCCTCAGGAGTAGCTGAGACTGCAGGCTCCTGCCACAATGCCCAGCTATTTTTTTTTTTTCAAAGAGACTGAGTCCTGGTCTTGCTCAGGCTGGTCTCGAACTCCTGTTCTCAAGCAATCCACCTGCCTCAGCCTCCCAGAGTACTGGGATTACAGGAGTGAGCCACCGTGCCTGGCAATAAAATCTCTCTTAAAATAATTACTGCAGTTATCAGTCGGGATGGGAACTTATGTTATAGTAGTTCAGGTCTTTGAAAAATATTGTGGAGTCTGCAATGATTAATTAAGATTGCATGGCTATTACTAAGCTCAATTGACACCATAGGGAAAAATGAGGAAAACTGTGAGAAATTATTATGCGATTGGAAACCAAATGTGAAAGCCATGGAGCTTCCCTGGGGTCATACAGGGACTGTCATTTGCTGCAATAGGATGGCAGAGGAACCCCAAACCAGACTCTGAAACCCTAAATCAGAGAAGTAAAGCTCCAAAGAATGTTAAATTTCCAACCGAGGCAGGTCAGCTTCTTCAGGTGCAGAGCCCTCCATAGGATAATTTGGGCCGAGGCTTCTGAAAAATGAATTACTCCAAGTCCGATGAACTGTCTCAACTGCTGAAATGAGCTACTTCTTACTATGAGCTAGAATTCCTTCTTGCTTGAAGGAAATCAGAGATTTTTCTCTCAAGTAAACATGTAAATCCCTTCAAGATGTATCACCAAACATCATATTGCTATAGGCAATAACTACAATAAAATCACAGTCAAAATGTAGATCCAAAGATAGAAATGGAGATGACAAGACCCTAAAGTCACAGAAAGCAGGAGACAGCATTTTAACCATTAGCAGCCAAGTGGATTCAATGACTGTCATGAACCTCCAGACAACTAGACCACAGAGTGTTATGGAGATTATTGAGAGAATACCATGTCCACCACCCTGGGGAGGAATGATAACTGTATTTTCAAATTTATCATAATAAATTATTCAAAATGTCCCATTCTCTAAGACTTTATAAGATGTGAAAAGTCTAACAAGTACAGATTCTAACACATGAACAAAGGCAACCAGATTTGGACTTGTGGGACAAAGATATATTTAGTTATTTTAATTAAT
>NW_003852715.1:0-5488 GCF_000181295.1 Otolemur garnettii
ATAGAAAAAGAAAATATCTGGGTGCTCCGGCTAGCAACTGTAGTACAAGTAACTCCAGAGGCTGAGGCAAAAGGATCACTTCAGTCCAGTAAGTTGAGGTTGCTTTGAGCTATGACGCATGGCACTATACTGGGGGCAACAAAGTGAGACTCTGTCTCAAAAAAATAAAATTAAATTAAATGAGTAAAGATAGGGATTTAAGGCTCAGCGCCTGTGGCTCAAGTGGCT
Source organism: Otolemur garnettii (assembly GCF_000181295.1). Classification (NCBI taxonomy): domain Eukaryota; kingdom Metazoa; phylum Chordata; class Mammalia; order Primates; family Galagidae; genus Otolemur; species Otolemur garnettii. The sequence goes on from NW_003852715.1 coordinate 229, forward strand.
AAGGAACCAGCCACATACACCTAAGGTGGCGGGTTCAAATCCAGCCCAGGCCGCCAAACAACAATGATGGCTGCAACCAAAAAATAGCCGGGCGTTGTGGCGGGCGCCTGTGGTCCCTGCTACTTGGGAGGCTGAGGCAGGAGACTCACTTGAGCCCAGGAGTTGGAGGTTGCTGTGAGCTGTGAGCTGTGATTCTACAGCACTCTACCCCGGGGGATAGCATGAGGCTCTGTCTCCAAAAAAATAATAAAATAAAAGATAGGGATTTAAAAAATCAAAATTCAACTTTATATTTGAAACTCATCTTATGCGTAATGAGAAGCATGGAATAAAAAATGACAGGACAGAAAGGTATTTAGTCCGGTGCAGTGGCTCACGGCTGTAATCCCAGCACTCTGGGAGCCCAAGGCGGGTGGACAGCTTGAGCTCATGGGTTCAAGACCAGCTTCAGCAAAATGCGAGACCCTGTCTCCACTAAGAAGAGAAAAACTGAAGCAAGAGGATCCATTGAGCCCAAATTTGGAAGTTGCTGTGAGGTATGATGCCACGGCACTCTCCCCAGAGTGACAGCTTCAGACTCTTTCTCAAAAAAAAAAAAAAAAGAAGAAGAAGAACAAGAAGGATATTTAAGTATTTATCAAATGAGAACAAGGGAGATTATCATAAGGAGATATGTACATAAATGTGTGTGCATGTTTCTGTATGTATATACACACATCTGTTAAAACAGAGTCTCACCCTATGGCCCAGGCTAGAGTGCCACAGCATCAGTCTAGCTCACAGCAACCTGAAACTTCTAGGTTCAAGCAATCCTCCTGAATCAGCCTTCTGACTAGCTGGCACTACAGGTTCCTGCAATGATATTCAGGTAATTTTATCTTCTATTTCTAGTAGACATGGGGTATTGCTCTTATTCTGGCTGGTCTCTGACCCCTGAGCTCAAGACATCCTCTTGTCTCACCCTCCCAGATTGACAGAATTAGACACACATGGCAGGAGCGCCCAGCCAGAGACAATATATTTTGAAGCAAAACATGTCTGATTTCATAAAATATGCTTTACGTCAAAGTGGTCACAAAAGGTAAAGAGTATGAAATAATATAAGGGCTTATTGGTTAGAAAACTATAACTCACTGTTGTTATTTTGAATATATATGAAATACATACTGAAAAAAATGTAGGACAGATATATAACCGTCACGTACATGCTCTAATAAAGAGCTGTCTGCACACATATTTATTGCAGCATTATTCACATAATTCGTTTGCTGAAAGAAATCCACATCAGCCTAAAGAAACAAATGATGAAATATAATTTAGGATATAAAAATGACAGAGTATTACTTAGCTTCTAAAAATCAGGAAATCTTCTAACATCTCTAATAAGGATAAATCTCAACTTTATGGTAAATGAAATGGCCTTTCAAAAATTATCTTTAAATTACACAAATAATTCATACAAACATAACATCTATTCACCAGTAAACATGAGTTAAACTGAAGACAGTTTTAGTAGGTTGGGGGCAGTGGTTCATGCGTATAATCCTAGCACTCTGAGAGACCGAGGCTCAGGAGTTGAGCTCAGGAGTTCAAGACTAGTCTAAGCCAGAGCAAGACCCATCTTCAAAAAAAATTAATGGGCATTGTGGTGGATACTTGTAGTCGCAGAGATAGGGGAGGCTGAGGGAAAAGAATAATTTGAACCCAAGTGTTTGAGGTTGCTGTGACCTATAATACCATGCCACTCTACCGAGGGTGACAAAGTGAGACTCTGTTCTCCCCACTCACAAAAAGAGTTTTCATACATATTCACCAACAGGATAAAATAATCATTGGCCAGCAACCAAGAGAAAATGTACTATTCCTAAACCAAATATAAGAAACACGTAGGCAAACAAACAGAAATAAAATTAAATTCCCACTAGACATAGTTGATTTATATTTAACTATTGTTTTTGATGTTTTAAAGTTGAATAATGTCATGTAAAATTATAATAAAAAAAGTGTGACAAAGTGAGAGATAAAAAAGTGACATTGTATTTTATATATTTTTTTCTTTTTTTGCATTTTTTGGTCAGGGCTAGGCTTGAACCTGCCACCTCCAGCATATGGGGCCAGAGCCCTACTCCTTTGAGCCACAAGCACTGCCCTGTATTTTAGATTTTGAATCTCCTTATTTTCACACAGAGAAATATGATGGAACATCTTGTAATGAATATTTGTAAATAATGGTACATTTAGCTACAATTTCCCATTTTCCTTATCCATCTATGTCTGGCAAATTTTGGGTCACCATGTACAGGTAAAAAGTACAAATAAAACTGACTGAGGTGAGGTGACCTACTTTAAAAATTTAAAAAGAGGGGCAGCACCTGTGGCTCAGTGAGTAGGGCACCGGCCCCATATATTGAGGGTGGCAGGTTCGAACACTGCCCCAGCAAACTACAACAAAAAATAGCTGGGTGTTGTGGCAGGTGACTGTATTCTCAGCTACTCCAGAGGCTGAGGCAAGAGAATCACCTTAGCCTAGGAGCTGGAGGTTGCTGTAAGCTGGGACACCACAGCACTCTACCAAGGGCAATAAAGTGAGACTCTGTCTTTTAAAGGAAAAAAAAAAAGAAGAAGAATTAAAAAGAGGCCTAGAGCAGTGACTCATGTCTGTAATCCTAACATTCTAGGGGAAAGAAGCAGGTAGATGGCAGGAGCTCACTAAGACTTTTCAAAGAACTATAAATGGCCAACGAGCATTTCAAAGGACGCCTAAAGTTCTAATTCTTAGGGAAATGTGAAGCAAAATCACAATGAAATGTTACACCATACTCACAGTGTCAAGGATACATAGGAATTAGTACTTTTAGCAAAGTTGATGAAGAAAAATGTTGTAGACTCTATTAAAATGCTTGAAAGTGGGTGGCACCTGTGACTCAAAAGGGTAGGGCACCGGCCCTACATGCCGGAGGTGGCAGGTTCAAACCCAGCTCCAGCTAAAAAAGAAAAAAGGAAAACCAAAATGCTTGAAAGTTTCTCAGAAAAACTAAAATTTAAAGTTATTATTTGGCTTTGCGCCTTTAGCTCAGTGGCTGGGGCACCAGCCACATGCACTGGGACTGGAGGGTTCAAACTTTTGTCACTTTTGGTAGAATGCCATGTCACAGCTCACAGCAACCTCAAATTCATGGGCTTAAACGATTTTCTTGCCTCAGGTTTCCAAGCAGCTTGGACTACAGGCAACCTGTCACAAGGCTTGTCGTTGCAGTTGTCATTGTTTAGCAGACCTGGGCCGGGTTCGAACTCACCATCCCCTGGCACCCTAAGCACTGAACAACAGGCACTGAGCCCAGGTATTTTTTGTGAATATTAGTCAACATTTTGTTGGATGAGAGCAGGTATACTAAATATTTTATGCACTATCTTTCAATAAAATTCATGGAAAAGGTATGATTTATTAATATGAGATACATATCAGAAAACGTTAATAAACATTTGAAAACAATGAAGATAATTTTTATTATGTTATTAATATATTCTAATTTTCACAAAAACTGAAATGGTTTATTATCCATTTGAAACAAAATGGATATACTTTATCCATTTTGAAAACAATCAAAAAACATTTATAAATAAAGTAGAAATATTAACTTTGTAAAATATGATAAATCATACTATTTAAAATAAGCATTTGGGGCTTGGCACCTATGCCTCAAGTGGCTAAGGCACCAGCCACATACACATAAGGTGGCGGGTTCGAATCCAGACCGGATCCGCCAAACAAAAATGTTGGCTGCAACCCAAAAATAGCCAGGTGTTGTGGTGGGTGCCTGTGGTCCCAGCTACTTGGGAGGCTGAGGCAGGAGACTCACTTGAGCCCAGGAATTGGAGGTTGCTGTGAGCTATGATGCCATGGCACTCTAGCCAGGAGGACAGCTTGAGGCTCTGTCTCAAAAAATAAATAAATAAATAGCATTTGGGCAAAATTAAGATATCATTTGGATATAGGTTGAGGAAATTGATGACAATCCTGATGATTTGTTTGCCCAGAGTAAACTAGAAATTTTAAGTTTATTTTGAAAAATAATCTTTCTTCAAAAAACCTTTCAATAATTTTTTTTTTCTTTTTGTTATTTATTTATTTATTTATTTTGAGACAGAGCCTGAAGCTATCGCCCTAGGTAGAGTGCCTTGGCCGTGGCATCACAGCTCACTGCAACCTCCAACTCCTGGGCTTAAGAGATTCTCTTGCCTCAGCTCCCAAGTAGCTGGAACTATATAGGCACTCATCACAATGCCTGGCTTTTGTTTTTCCCTTTATGGTTGTAGTTGTCATTGTTGTTTGGCAGGCCCGGGCTCGATTCGAACCTGCCAGGTCTGATGTATGTGGCTGGCACCATAGCTACTTGAGCTATGGGCAGGAAGCCTTATTATTGTTTTTAAATTCATTTACTTTCTTTGAGACAGAGTTGCTCTGTGTTGCCCTTGGTTAGAATGCTGTGACATGACAGCTCACTGCAACCTCAAAATCCCGGGACCAAGCAAGTCTTTTGCCTCAGCCCCCCACCAGGATGCCCGGCCATTTTCCTGTCACAGTTGTTACTGTTGTTTAACTGGCCCAGGCCAGGCTATAACCCAGCAATCTCGGTGCATGTAGCTGGTGCTATATCCACTGTGGTACACGTGCCAAGCCAAGTGAACCTTTTAATAAATCTGGAATTCCTACTCATTCTCTAAATTACTTGCTACATAAGTTGAAATTCTAAAACATAGTTCTGAATATTTAAATCTAAAATTAAAGAAAATTAAACACAGAATAAAATGGAAAGTGAAAACACAGACAGAGACAGTAAAACCAGCAAGACAGTAGAATACAAGTCCCGTCTTCATGTATTCCTCCCAAGGTAGCCATCTATAGGGAAAAATGCTTCAGTGAGAGCCCAGCACACAGACTCACACCTGTCATCTAACCTACTGAGAGGGTGAGGTGAGAGGATCACTTCAGTCCAACAGTTTAACACCAGCCTAGGCAATACAGTGAGTCACCAACTCACAAGAAGTCGTGTTATGAGAGCTTTAGAATCCAGGGAGGAGGTTGTGAAATCCTCCTAATGCCCTTAAGGAGGGTCACTCACAGAAGGCCGACTCTCTTTCACTCAGCAAACTAGAGGATCCCTGGTCTGTGTTACTGACAGGACAGTGGCCTGCTCACCTTTGTTCCATTAAGAATTCTGAAAGGAGGTTTGGCGCCTGTGGCTCAAGTGGCTAAGGC
>NW_003852715.1:5640-8169 GCF_000181295.1 Otolemur garnettii
GGAGTTGGAGGTTGCTGTGAGCTGTGATTCCACTGCACTCTACCTAGGGTGACAGAAGATCATTCACATCCTGCACTTTCATGTAAGCCACAGGATGTTCTTTCATTCTCACTATAATCTAGAAGGAATATCACTGAAAAGTAAGTTCCTTCTGAAAATTAAAACCAAGAACAGGCATAGTGGCTTACAACTATATGCCTAGCACTCTGGGAAGCCAAGGAGGGAGGACTGCTTCAGCTCACATGTTCAAGATGAGCCTGAGTAAGTCTGAGAACTCCCCTGTACTAAAAGAATAAAAACAACATTAGCCAGACAATGTAGAGAAACTTGTATTCCCAGATACTGGGAGCTGAGATAGAAAAATCACTGGACACCAGTAGTTTAAGGTTGCTCTGCGCTAGGCTGATATCATGGTACTCTAGTGTGAGGCAAGAGAGTGAGACTCTGTATCAATAAGAAAATAAAAATTAAAAAATAATAAAAACAAGAAGACAGATGCCTTGATGTAAGAACAAAGGAAAGAAACCCAGGCTTCTCAGAAATCATTTCTGATTAAGCTGAGCTTCCCTAATCACCCTGTATTGTGTGGTTTCCTCCCAGAACTTGGACCTCTGACCAGTGTTACCTGCTTCACTCACTCCAACCTACCTGGGGGCTTGAGTAGTGTCTGCTGTGTCTTCACCGTCCAGGGTTCTTTGCTTTGCTCCATACAGGTGATGAGATCTGGCTTAGAGACAGCAAGACCTGTTTTAGTAGAAAAAAAATTGGGATTCTTCAATTGGCAATCTAATGCCTTGGTGAAGTAGAGAAAAGGACATTTTAGAAGATTCTGAAATCATAATCCCAAACAGATTTCCCTGAAGAAACTTCACATTCTTTAAAAAGTATTTAAAGTTGGAAAATTCCTAACTCCTCCATCAAAACTCCTGAAATAAAATTTGGGTGCTAGAAATCAGACTTAAAGGCATGAGTAACAATCTAGGCCATGAAATTTCTGAAATTTCCATTAATCTAGTGAAGGATATAAATCAGCTCAAAAAAGGTAAGATTGCTGCCAAAATAAAACAACTCCAATTTTTCTTTTCTATACTAAGATATTTTAAAGTTTTCCATAGAAACAAGAACCTGATAGTCAATGAATAAACTGAATAAAAACCTTCTACAAAGAGAGAATATGAATTGTTTACTATAGACCTAGAACTGTGTATATAAGTTGTCCTCACCCAGGAAGACCAGGTTTCTGTAGGTCTCTAACATGACTTCCCAATACAAATGCTGCTGAGCAGGGTCCAGGCAGGCCCACTCCTCCATAGAGAATTCAATAGACACGTCCTCGAATGTCAACACTCCCTGAAAAACAAACACGTTTACTAAGAAAGCACAGGTACACAGAATTTCACTTTTTTTTTTTCGAGATGGAGTCTCAAACTATCACCCTGGTTAAAGTGTCAAGGCATCACAGCTCATAGCAACCTTAAACTCTTGGGCTTAGCGATTTTTACAGCCTCCATCCACAATGCCCAGCTATTTCTTTGTTGCCATTGTCATGGTTGTTTAGCTGGCCCAATCTAGGCTCGAACCCACCAGCCTGGGTGTATGTGGCCAGCTCCTTAACCACTGTGCTACCGGCACCAAGCAGTGAGTGAAGAGAACTCTTGCTGACTTATAAGAGTAAACGCAATTACCTAATAAGTATAGAAGGGATATATTCCCTCATGTGTGGTCTAACACTGAAGAAAGAGGATAAAATGGCGTCCACAAAACCGGTGTACACATCAGACATTTCTGATTGATACGGTAGAAATAAAAGGCCACCAATACATGCGTGTATAATTTTGTGACTCATTTACATCATATATTATAGTCTGTGTATGTTTTTTAAATGACAATGTCACGATGAGATAAATGGTAATTTGAAAGTTTTAATTTGTACAAGAAGTAGAGATTGGGTGGCACCTGTGGCTCAAAAGAGTAGGGCGCCAGCCCCATATACTGGAGGTGGTGGGTTCAAACTGGGCACTGGCCAAAAAACTGTCAAAAAAAAAGAAAAAGAAAAGAAGTGGAGATCGTGAAAAAAATGTAGATTTTTTTTCCTGGAAGATACAGGGTAAAAACTCCATTTCCTAATTTCCAACTAGCTCAACAGGAATGACAATGCTTCAGTTTCATGATGATCTTATGTCAAACATGCAGTGAGCTGCAGACACTGGATTTACCCCAGTGATTCCTGAACCAGTAAACAAAGATGACAACATTTACTTTCCAAAGAAAGGTATATGGAAGAGAATCTATGGGCGGCACCTGTGGCTCAAAGGAGTAGGGCACCAGGCCCACATACCGGAGGTGGTGGGTTCAAACCCAACCCCAGCCAAAAACTGCAAAAGAATAAAAGAGAAAAAAAGAGAGAGAACCTAAGAAGAATGCTGTGCATCCTCAATAAATGTTTTGATTTGTTCACATCAGTTGATAATCTCCCCAAGTTCTTATTAACAATACAAAAGATAGGCTCGGCGCCTATAGCTCAACCAG
>NW_003852715.1:8462-12973 GCF_000181295.1 Otolemur garnettii
TGATCCTTACAATGGAATATGTGCCAATGAACAATGCAACTGGATTGGTGCCTGTAGCTCAGCGGCTAGGGTGCCAGCCACATACACTGGAGCTGGCAGGTTTGAATCCCACTGGGGGCTGTCAAAGAATGACAACTACAGACAAAAACCAGCCAGGCACTGTGGCAGGAGCCTCTAGTCCCAGCAACTTTGGAGGCTGAGGGAAGAGAATGGCTTGAGCCTGGGAGTTTGAGGTTGTCATGAGCTGTGATGCCATGACACTAGCCAGGGTGACAGCTCCAGACTCTGTCTAAAAACAAAACAAAACAAACAAACAAAAAAATAAGAACACACAAAAAAACAAGAACGCCATAACTGAGTGAATAAAGTTAATATCAATTGTAACAGGATAAATTAGTATCAAGTGCTGATTCACAAGTACAAACCAAACATCTGTGCTGTGATAGCAATGGCCAGAAAAAGTCAATCATAATCTGATAAAAACTACTTGAGGAAACCCCAGTTTGGGCAAAGTTCCAGTTACACAAATCTGGCATGTCTTCTAATCTCTAATTTTATCTTTAAATAATCTTTTTTAACATCCCACAAAGTACCTCTGTTCTAATTATTCTGTTTTTGAGAATTTTGAAACTGTTATCCTGATTTCTGAAACGTGGCTTTTTAAGATTGAGAGACATTAGACCAGTAGTTCTCAACTTTACTAATGCCACAACCCTTTAATAGAGTTCCTTTGGTTTGCAACCCACAGGTTGCGAATTGCTGCATTAGACAAAAAGGAAAATGGCATTGTGTAAGAAAGGGATCTTGGGTGGTAAATTTTGTCCTGAAACAGAACGATTATTTAAAAAAGTGATAGGCAGGGCAACCCAGGAGATTTATAATGTTTGTAGACTGTCTGTGCAGGTTAAATGAAGCTCATAAAAGGGAATTTGTGAAGGAATTTACATGTGATCCAGTTCACTATGTATTTCCTTTAGAATCTTTTGGCTTGTAATCTTGTTTGAACAAATGTTTTAAGCCTTTGAGAAACCTTCCAGAAATCAAAACTCTAAATTTGGTCTTTTTGACAGATCAAGACCACTGAAAATCTGAGAAAGACATATTAGGCTTAATTGGTTTGTTAAAAATGGACAGGAAACATTGTCAAATATGGAATGGTTAATTTTGTACGGCTTATGTTTATATGTATTTTCCAATATTGTAAAATATTGGTCTGCCTTAGTGTATATTATCAGTAATAATTTTAGTTCAACTCAGAAAGTATTTTTTATAACTGCCTGAGTCCAAACTTTGTCCTACAAAAGAAATATTAGGAGAGGCTGATGAATTACGTCAAATTCAAATTTCTGATATCTTTGGAAATTAAACGGCTTTGGGTGAAAAGCAAACTGCTACAACTTTTTTTTTGTTAGTTTGTTTTGAGATAGAGCCTCAAGCTGTCACCCTGGGTAGAGTACCATGACATCACAGCTCACAGCAACCTCCAACTCCTGGGCTCAAGCCATCAAGTGATTCTCCTGCATCTGCCTCCCAAGTACCTGGGACTACAGGCGCCCACCACAACATCTGGCTATTTTTTGGTTGCAGCCGTTGTTGTTTGGCAGGCCTGGGCTAGATTCAAACCAGGAAGCTCAGGTGTATGTGCCTGGCACCAAGCCAGACTGCTACAACTTTAATGAGAATGCTAACATGTCCATGAGTATTGCTAACCTAACTTTAAACAGAACAGAAAACAGTTACATAGAATGGGGCTGATTTGTTAAGGCTTTTTGTTTGAAATATTGCTGATCCTGACTCTATTCTGTTTTCCAGAACTCACAAAAACTATTTTCTATCTCTTCAGCTATTTGTAACTTTCAATAATCTATGTATTTATAACCAGAATTTAAAACATTTATTTATTTATTTCCTTGATTTCTCCAGAATTTGAAAGCCATTTGTAAGTATTCTTAATTTCTGACTATATAGTTGTGTAAGTTCAATAAGTGATTCTTGGGCAAAGGGTATAGAATTATATGTAGTAGTTACATTTGCTCTGAAACTTTAAGGCTCAGTGAAAGTCGCCTGTTGGCTACACCGCAAAAATTTGTGCAGTATTAAACGTTATCTGCTGTATTTGTACAGGTACCTCAGGAAAATTAGAACCTAAATGAGAATTTCCCAGTATATGATGTGAGTGTAACACAACCTCATAAGTGGTCTCACACCCAAGTGATGTTCAGAAACATTCACTGGAAGTTTCCAGAACTTTGGATCAGTTCTGTACAGACTCTTAAAATTAGATATTATCTTAAGAACTGTGCTAAGTGTGTAAGTAAGAATACTAATGTCCTCATTGTGTAAACCTTAGCCTTGAAATCCAGAACTTGTACATGTTTGTAGGTAAGGGCTAAATGGTTTCATTCTCTTACACTGAACCCAACCTTGACTTCGTCCCTGTCAGTGAAAGGGAGCCAGAAGGCCACAAACGTATGCAAGGTGGCTGAGGTCATACAGAAGACAAACGAAAGCCCTGAGAATTTCTGTGAAAGATTGTGTGAAACATACAGACTGCCAAACCATTGTATGAAGTTACTAAGGGGGAACAGACTGAATTGAACAGGCAGAACCGAACCCCTAAGAAGAGTAACAGGAAAGATCTCCACTTGGGTAATTAACCATGTCTTCTTTAGTCTTTTGTGTGGGTACATCCTTTCTCTCTGGGGGATTAAAGGGATCTAGGCTAGGTCAAAGATCAGAATTTGGTCCTTCTCAAGACAAGGTAGAAAGGACTTTATACCATCATCCTGACCACATGCAAGCCAGGAAAGGTGGAAGGAATCCTTGCCTGGATTCATCACAGGTGGCTGAAGAGAGCTTCACTGCCCCGTGGGAAGCAAAGGTAACTTTTAAGATGGTCAAGATACCCTGGTCCAGCCACATACTGGGAGCTGGCTAGTCAACACACAGATGAAGCCTGAGGAAACTCCTCTCAGGACTTGTCTTAATTGGATTTTGGGAAAAGAGGAGCAGGGATGTAATCTGTGTACCCACACCACTGAGTCAGGATAAAGGGTGACTCATTTATAGCTTCTATAAATGCAAAGTCACCCAGGAAGGAGCCTGTGATCATAATCAGATACAGGACTCTATGTGTAACACAGGGAAAAGTCAAAACTCATATGTAAATTGGCCTACCACCGTGGTACAATCAAGGCCTGGGTAGAAAACCCAAGAGGAGTCACAGTCCCTGAAATCTGAATGCCGGTCCAGACCAGAGAAGTAGGAAAGCCCAGCCAGGTGACTCTAAAGTTTACTGCCTGTAGCACCATGGGAGGGTACTACAGCAGAAAGAACTGGGAATGAAACTATAGGACCGATCAGAAATACTTCTATGCCATAGATTTTGTAGAAAAGTTATGGAAAGTCAAATGTGAAAAGTTATTAATACAGGCTCCCAAAGAAGCAAGCTGTTATTGAGATCCCAAATTAACATATATATGGAGTCTCAAAAGGGAGGAATGAGAGAGGGTACTCAGGAAGGGTGATTTCTGGGGAAACACATCTTACGAAGGAGACCACAAGGATACATCTGCAGAATCCTCTCCATGGTGACTCAGCTCTTGGGAATTTGTAGTCTTAACTTTCTGGAACTTGGAAATTTCCACTTCTGTGAAGTCCTGTATTTCTGTAGGGACTGAAATAGCATCTTCTGCTTGATTCAAACTGACCAATGAGAAAGGTACCTGTGGTTTGGAACTTTTTGACTGGAGATGAAAAGGGGAAGACCAAGTAGGTTGGAGAACCTGACCATTTAAAATTCTTCTATGCCTGAAGCTATGCCAGCTGAAATAAAGCTCTTCCTTTTATAAACATGGTGTTTGGGTGCTCTTTCTATCCATTGAGCCTTGTCTTCCTGCAATAATGTCTCAAAATAACATCTTATTTTTGGTCCTGAATCTCTTACTAAACAATAATGTGTCCCAGAAACAAAGACTGAGGCTGGTATTTCCTTTTTCTTTTTTTGTTAGAGGCTGGCATTAAAAACAATTAAAGTCCAAAGGGGTTAGTTGTGTACATGAAGGGTATACTAAGAGACTACTCTCAAACTGAAAGGCATTCATTTATTCCCCTGAGAGGCTCCATCCCCATATTTCAGGCTATCCACCAGACAGGTATGTCTTAGGAATTGATATTTGTGTACCACTCCAGTAAACATGGATGCTATGAGCATCTTGGGTCATTTTTAGACAAGTATGAAGCCCTGAAATGATAAAGAACAGAAAGATGACTGAGGACACATCATCCTGAAGAGCTACCGATGGGGAGTCTCAATGCAAAGACATTCTGGGAAGGAGTGTGTGCTTGGGCAAAATAAGGAGTAAAGGCACAAAGATTTTGATCAGAGTGTCACAGAATTATTGTCTGCTTTTTTTTATGAGTCATGTTTAGAAACTTATAAAAGCAACAATTCAGGAAACAATCACCCACTGTTATATAAAGAAATGACAGGCTCGGCGCCTATAGCTCAA
>NW_003852715.1:15981-19428 GCF_000181295.1 Otolemur garnettii
AAAAAAAAAAAAATCCTATCTTACCACTGATCTGTGGTCCCTGGGTTCATTCTTCGAATCCCTGAGACCAAGGACCTACTGAAGAGCAAAATTCCAGTATCAGAATGGTTGGTCTTTAGAGTGAATCTTACAAAAATTAGAGGGGAGGTGGGATGGAGATGGGTGTGCTCTCACCTAAGAGGCACAATGTAGAAGTATATGGCTCACCTCCCAACACGGACTTGAACACACAAATACAAACCATGTAACTTAAACATTTCTACCTTCATATTAATCTGAAATTTACAAAGAAAGAGGAGATGCTAAGAGGACAAAAGTGACTCCATTTTGTAGTCTGTAGAAAGTCTCCACCTACAGAAAGGCCCCCCCCCCCAGGAAAGTCCACAAATTCCGTGAAACCCTTACAATGCCCCTCCTGGAACCCAGCCAATCAGACCAACCCCTGCGACCTCTAGTAGCAATGTTCACCTGCATTTTATTCTATCCCATAATATGCAACCCTTATAAAGAAAACAAACACTAGTGAGGCAGGGCTCTCAGCCAAGACCTGCAGGCTGTGTCGGGTCCCTGAGAGCCCAGGCTCGAGCTTGAATAAAGACTCTTTGTTTTTGCAAAGGAGTCGGCTCCTGCTCCCGGGTGTTCTTTGGGGACTTCACGATCTGGGCATAACAATGCAAAAATAGAACAACCGATAAGTATTTTTGTTAGGTAATTGTCTCAGAAAAGTCCCTTCCCCAGAAAGCCCCTTCCTGCTTTACAGGGAGTAGCCTGCTTACCTCCCTGTCTCAATTACCTGCTGAAAATTTCAAACTTATGACCTGCCCCTAACAGCTCTTCCCACCAGAGCAGTAACTCCTTATTGCCTATCTTACCACCCGTCACCATTCTGAGACTTCCCCTGTGTAAGGATGCACTTCTCTTTTAATCTCTTTCTCTGCTTTTCTTTCCTCTTCTCCCTTCTCTCCTCCTTGGTGCTGCTCTGCAGCATCCCTCCCCTGCTAACAAACACCTTTTGTACAAGCCTTGGTGGTCTGTGAGATCGCTGCTGGTCAAGTGCTGCCCCTTTCGATTTTCATTGTTTAAATATCTATTTTGGAGTCAGTGTCCCACTCTATTGCCCCAGACTAGACTGCAGGAATGTTGTAATTCACAGCACCCTCAAACTCCTGGGCTCAACCAATCCTGATGGCTCAGGCTCCTAAGTAGCTGGGACTACAGCCGCCCCCAACACTGGCTAATTTTGGAGGACTGTCTTCACTGCTCCTTCTTCAGCCGAGAGGAGGTCTAGGTGGTTCTGCCGCAGCCTCTGTCACCCTATGACCAGCAGGTGGGGAATTGTCTATTATTAGCTTCTGGTGTTAAGAGTGACCAGCCTCACTGAAAGCAAGGTACCCTTGACACTCATGGATGTGGACGTAGAATTCTCTCCAGAGGAGTGGGAATACCTGGATCCTGCGCAGCAGAATTTGTATAGGGATGTGATGTTAGAGAACTATAGCAGCCTGGTCTTTCTTGGTGAGAATAATAGACCTCTGGAATATTTAATATACACAAAATATTGATTTCCTTTGTAGAATGTCTCTTGGGAGCTTGTGCTTTGTGTGAATGAATTTCAGATTCCTGCTTTCAGAAAAATAATTGAGGGTTGATGTAAAATAAACCTTCATGCTTGAGCTTGGAAAAAAAAAAACCACTGGCTAATTTTTATATTCTTAGTAGAGACAGGGTCTTGCTCTTGCTCAGGCTGATCTCCAATTCCTCAGCTAAAGCAACCTACCCACTCAGCCTCTCAGAGATAAGACAGTAGACATGAACTTTGACACTTGGCCTCTTTGAATATATGAAAACATTGTTTTCATTTTTCAAAAAGTATACATACACACCATTCACAGTCACAACACATGAAATCGGCTGCATTAATTCCCCACTCTGCTTAAATCCACACGCCCGTCTGACCTCAGCCTGGGCACCTTCCTCGCTTTCTTTGGATGCTACGCTTTGTCTCTTTCCACTCCTACCTTCTCCTCACTCATGACCCACTCTCTGCTCTAAGGACTTCCACCTGCTCTCTCACATAAAATAACCTTACACTTCTGTATCCTAATCTTGACCTAAAGGAATTCTTCTGTCACCCTATGTGCAGGACCCACTGAGGAAATGAGCTTTTTCACACCTATTGAAAGCACAAGTAGGGAGAAGATGGAGTCAGCCCGGCTAAAGTCTAGAAGACACAGCTGGTCTGGTGGTTTTTGGTCCCATGTGACCTTCCCACCTGTCTCTCATACTTAAGGTTTTGTAAATTTAGCTCCCACCCTAAAGATGCCCATCTTGAATAGTTGGGGATCTTAACTTTTGAATTGGAAATGTCATAAACTGTCACCATGTTGTGACATATTATTTAAAATAAGGTGCTAGCATGTGCAGCTCCCATGAGCTAAAGGCGAGCACTGCTGAGGCGCCGGGCCCCAGACTATGGCTGTGGCGAGGGCAACAGCTTCTCAAGGAGCTGGGAGACGGCAGAGAGCTGGTGGTATTACCACCCTCTGCAGTTGTACTCTTGGGCCTTCGCCGGCCTCCATGGTCCCTGTGACCAACTGATCAATCCTCCCCCTTCACTCCCCTGCAACTCCAGCAACAAAAAAGTCAGAGAAGGGGCTGCAATGCAGGGTGGCCTGCACCACCATGCCGAGGAAGGCGGAATACAGTTATGGCCACCCAGGTAATGGGGCAGTATTCTGGAATAAGAGAGCTGTTCACTGGTGGCAGCAGCAGCAGCAGCAGCAGCAGGAGCATTGGCATGGCGTTGCCTAATGACCTGTATGATGCACACAACCTCTCCAAAGCTGAGAGGGTCACACCTCAGCTTATCATGCTGGCAAAGGAGGCTTTAACTGGAAAAATAAATGGCAGCTTCTGAGATTACCTTGTTGGTGAAGACAGACGGCAGAACAAATGCATGTTGGGGATAACAACTTTTCAGATGATGCTGGAGAATGACTTGAGGAGTCTCCTCAAATAAAACGTAAACCGAATGGACTGGGAATATGGAACTGAGAAATTTGGAACTCAGTGTTGTAGAACCTCAGCTTATATTTGAAGCACCACCTGCCCCAGAAGTTTACAGGTCAAATAAAGATCTTCCTTCTGAAACACCAGGAGCAGAGGTCAAATGCAAGAACTTGAAGATCAAACCCTTTCACTGTAAGCCATGCCAGTATGAAGCAGAACTTGAGGAACAGTTTGTACATCACATTAGAGTACACAGTGCCAAGAAATTTTGTTGAAGAAAGTACAGAGAAGCAAGCAAAAGCCAAGGACTCTGGCTCTTCCACTTCAGAAGTAGGAGATTAGGCTCAATGCTTGTAGCTCAAAGGGCTAAGGCACCAGCCACATACACCAGAGCTGGCAGGTTGGAATCCAGCCCAGACCTGCCAAACAACAATGACA
>NW_003852715.1:19836-21224 GCF_000181295.1 Otolemur garnettii
TGAGGCAAGAGAATCGCATAAGCCCAGGAATTGCTATCAGCTGTGACACCACACCACTCTACCCAGGGTGACAGCTTGAGGTTCTGTCTCCAAAAAAAATTGGGAGATTCCTCTTACGGGCCCATTAACTGTGACCACTATGACTACAATACTAATTGATATGATCACTCTACTGCACATCTGAAACACTACACCAGAGCTGGGGGTAACAAGCGAGTCTGTAAGTGCATCATCTGTACATATATAACAGTTAGTGAGTATCACTGGAGGAAACACTGGAGAAACCATTTTCCAACGTGTGGGGAATGCAACTATTTTTCAGACAGAAAAACAATTACGCTCAGCATCTTAGAACTCATACAGAACACCCATATAAATGTGAACTTTGTCCTTACTCAAGTTCTCAAAGACTCATCTAACTAGACATGTGTACTCATTTAAATGAGAAGCCATTTAGATATGACCAGTGCAGTTACGTGGCCTCTAATTAAAATGAAGTAACTCACCATCCAAGACAGGCTCACAATGGGCCTAAACTTCTTAACTGCCCACACTGTGGCTACAAAACAGCCGACAGAAGCAACTGCAAAAAATAGGCAGAGTTCCTTGTTAGCCCAGTGCAGTTCAATTGCCCTGTATATAACTACACAGCTTCCAAGAAGTGTACTCTACAGTATCGCTTCAAATCTAAGCCTCCTACTTGTCATAAAAAAAAAAAGTAGACTACAGTCTCCCATCACAATGTCCGGCTATTTTTTTGTTGTTGCAGTTTGGCCTGGGCCTGGTTTAAACCTTCCCCCTTCAGTATATGGGCCTGGCACCCTGCCCACTGACCCACAGGCACCACCCTTAATATTGTTTTAATTAGTGAACAATGTTGATTTTTTGTTTTTTGGGGGACAGAATCTCACTTTGTCACCTTTGGTAGAGTGTCGTGGCATCACAGCTCACAGTAACCTCAAAGTCTTGGTCCTAAGTGATTCTCTTGCCTCAGCCCAACAAGTAGCTGGGACTACAGGCGCTAACCATAACACCCAGCTATTTTTTGTTAAAGTTGTCATTGTTGTTTAGCTGGCCTGGGCCAGGTTCGAACCTGCCAGCCTTGGTACATTTGGCTGGCATGGTAATCACTGAGCTATGGGTGCCAAGGCTCCAATGTTGATTTTTAAGTGGCATTATTTTTCTTAGGACTTTATATATACCTGTTGATTGTTGTATACATTTAAGCAAATGCAAGGAAGTCAGTTGTACTAAACCAGCAGATGTGTGTAAACCTGTTAGCTTATGTGCTTAATTGATATGAAATGGCCAACATAGTCCAATAGCATTCTGTTGTTTTGTCCAGCTGCAGCTTGTCAATTTTTCTCTATGTCTATCTTCCAACTGTA
>NW_003852715.1:21570-22820 GCF_000181295.1 Otolemur garnettii
CTTTTTTTTTAAGAGATGAGATGACAATTAATTGAAGAGAAATTCTCCCAACAATGGACATTCTATGAGTCCAGCTATTTACTTACTGTGTTTTGATCAACATTTCTAATTTGTGTATGTTTATTGTCATAAAAAAGTGATTTTAGTGTGAGATTTTTTTTAGTGTGGTGGTTTAATGGCTTAAGATGTTGCACACTGCTTTTTCTTTTTTTTTTTTTTAGCTTACACAGTTAAATATTGTCTAGAAATAGCATTTGTGTTGAACAGTAATACTTTATACATACTGCATGTTTATTTTGGCCTCTCTGGAGGGATGCTTTTAGGTTTGTTTGCAAAAGGGCAGTTTTCTTTTTCTTCTCTTTATTTGTCTTTTGTGTAGAATAATAGCATGTGGAAGTCTGTGAGCAAATGAAATAAGCAACATGCAGATTCAATGCTTTGATTTTGATTTTCCCAAATTGTATCTATGCCAGAATCTGTATTTCATATAAGTTATTTATTTTATTTATTTATTTTTTAGAGACACAGCCTCAAGCTGTCACCCTGGGTAGAGTGCCATGGTATCACAGCTCACAGCAACCTCCAACTCCTGGGCTCAAGTGATTCTTCTGTCTCTGTCTCCCAAGTAGCTGGGACTACAGGCACCTGCTAAAACACCCGGCTATTTTTTGTTGAAGCTGTCATTGTTGTCTGGCAGGCCCAGGCTGAATTCGAACCCACCAGCTCAGGTGTATATGGCTGGCACCTTAGCCACTTGAGCTACAGGTGCTGAGCAAAGTTATTTGTTTTAAATGGATGTAGTAAATTTATAGTTTTCAGTTCTCATTTTGTAGCAAATTGTTAACCACAAGGCTTCATACTGAACAAATTTTTATCTCAAACACCAACTATAGAGTGTTAAGTCACATCTTGAAAGAAAATCTTTTCTCATAGATGTTTGGTGTCCATTACAGCTACTTAAACTGAATAAACTACTTAAACTGTTAAATGGTGGAAATCGCAAACCTGGAATCAGGATACATAATTATTCCTTCCAGTTTTTATAGAGTATCACAGGGGAGATTCCAAAGCCATCACTATTACCCAGGAAACCTACAGGTAGTAAGAGTGCTGGCAGACCAGCTGCAGCTGCCTGTAAGTACAGTGAAAAGGTGGCAAAACTGAAGTACAGTCCAGATTTTTAAAAAAATCATGCTTTCTCACGGATCTGCACAAACTACTGGGTGTCACAAGGAGAGCCTCTTTCTACA
>NW_003852715.1:23168-26482 GCF_000181295.1 Otolemur garnettii
GAAACATTACAACAATGTTTTGTTGCACCAATTTATAAACATATTCAGTATAATACTTGTTATTTTTCTGAGCCAAACCAAAGGTAAATTTCTCAAGTTTCTTCCTGCCTACTTTAGTAGCATTTGATGGATCTTTATATATTTTGTATTACATGAAAATAAAGAAGACCGCAAATCCTTCTTGTAAAAAAATTTTAAACCATGTACCAAGTTTTGATACAAATTGTGTAGTGTAAGTTAAAACTAACTTGCATTCTATTAAAAATTACGAGTGTGTTTCTGTAAGCATGGTTATGTCGAAATAAAGTTTTACAAAGCAAATAACCAAAATAAGGGTTAAGCTTAAGGAGGATTGATTTACAGAATGAAATTTTTTTTATTTTTTTGAGACAGAGCCTCAGGCTGTTGACCCGGGTAGAGTGCTGTGGTGTCACAGCTCATAGCAACCTCCAACTTTTGGGCTTAAGCAATTCTCTTGCCTTAGCCTTCCAAGTAGCTGGGACTACAGGTGCCCAACACAATGCCCAGCTATTTTTTGGTTGTACTTTTCACTGTTGTTTGAGAGGCCTGGGCTGGATTTGAACCCACCAGCTCTGGTATACGTGGCTGGTGCCTTAGCTGCTTGAGCCACAGGTGCTGAGCCAGAGAATTAACTTTTGAATTGGAAATGTTATAGTTTGCCACTGAATGGTTTGGTTTATTACTTAACGTTAATATGGTCTTTGCTGTGAACCATTATGTATTAAAACTGTGATTTGAAGGCGGTACCTGTGGCTCAAAAGGGTAGGGCACCAGCCCCGTATGCTGGAGGTGATAAGTTCAAATCCAGGCCCGGACCAAAAAAAAAAAAAAACAACAAAACTGTGATTTTAGAAATGGAAGAACACAACAGTCTTGGGAAGGCTACTCTCACTGTTCTCCAGTATCACCGGCCTTCTTCTGACAAAGTTTTACAATCCTATTCCTGTCTCTGCATACTGGCTGACAGTGACAGGCACCCACATCTTCTTACTCTACTAACATTCTGACTAATGCATAGGCCAAGGGAAAACCTTCCCCTTCATTCTTTGAAGGATACCAACTGGATACCACCTCCCACCTGACAAATTCATAAGAGAAAAGGCATAAAAACTTATTAATGTCCTACGTATGTGGGCAAATCATAGAACAATTATCTCGACCTTCCACTTGGGTAAAGAAGCTAAAGGACAATGACATGGAAATGCAGACCATTCTCTTCAAAGACAAAAAATGATAAGAGAGAATCTAGGGAACAGGGAGAAATAAAATGATGTTGTAAATGATTCTTTTAGGAATCTGAATAAACCTGAGAAGCAAAAGTGATGTAGAGGAAAAAGTCATTCTCCCAACAGTAGCTGAATTTCCTAACTGCAGCAGACAAAGAGGTAACAAGCAAACAGTATGAGGCAACTGTTTTTCTTTTGAGAGGAAGCTTTGTTTCTTACATAAGGACATTTTAGAGAGTCCATGCCTACTCCTGTGGTGAGGGGAGCAAGACTAGGTTATAAGGGACTTAATATTCAGGCTTCAGTTCATCTTTATTACCCGGAATTCGGTAGGCTTCGAATAGCAATTTCAAAACAAATCGATGGGTTTTGTTTGGAAGAAAAGAAAACGATTTGTGCACCATTATTTGTCATTTTCATTAGAAATTTCAATATAGGGCGGATACTCATTGCTCAGTGAGTAGGACTTTGGCCACATACACCAAGGCTGGAGGTTCGAGCCCAGGCCAGGCCTGCTAAACCATGACAACTGCAAGCAAAAAATAGCTGGGCACTGTGGTGGGCACCTATAGTCCCAGTTACTTGGGAGGCTGATACAAGAGAATCTCTTAAGCCCAAGAGTTTGAAGTTGCTGTGAGCTGTGACAAACAGGTACTCTACTGAGGGCAACAAAGCGAGACTCTGTCTCAAAAAAAAATTTTTTTTTTCAATCATAGGGTGGATACCCATTGCTCAGTGAGTAGGGTGATGGCCACATACACCAAGGCTGGAGGTTCGCGCCCAGGCCAGGCCTTCTAAACAATGACTCCCCAGTTAGGATTCACCGATCCTGAATAAAACGGTGTTCTACAGGAAAACTTCCAACACTGAAGAACTATCACTGGAAATCACAAGTACTGTCCCCCACCACCTCAAACTCACCAGGATCCCTGAATAATCCACTTCCTAATAAATGTATAACATTCTTACCCAGTTTTTCCCTTTTCTCTATAACTTTTCTCAGGATGCCTGGCTACTCTCACATGTTCAAAGTTGGAACAACCTCTTTGGAGCCTCTAAATATATGTGACTATAGGGCACCTTCCAAGACTTTCTCCATCAAGAAACACAATTTTCTTATTCTTTCTTTTTCTCCTTCTGGCCACCCCTCCTACCAATTCTGGCTTTTCTCCCCTACCCATCAATCTCAACTGATGAGAAAATCACTAATCACAATCCTTCTTATTCTCAGTTACAGATCAGCAATTCCTTCCTTCATCTCTCGATTTCTTGAACCATCACCTGAAAACTGTCTTATCATCACCCTATTAAATACTAACCACCTCGAACTGAAGAAAACCCAAAAACTTCATGTAAACACCATTCCTCTCCCCCTCTAATTCTTTTTGACAGGCAGCCCACACAGCCCCTCCCCCCATAAAAAGCGGTCAAAAAGGAGCCACACCCATCACCCCACCTCCTTATAATAAACTAAAGAAGCTGGTCTGATAGATCAACAGCCCAAATAAATTTGCCCCCCCAGACAGGCTCAGGTTCATGGCCCACCCAGAAAAGGTCAAACTCATGTCCTTCCCCGGAAATAGGAATGTCAACAATCTTGACTGCCCAAACCTTTTGACTCCCTGTCCCCCCATAGCACACGTGTAGATTTCTCCCCAGTCAGGAATCTGAGCCCACCTGTACTGCAAAAATTAGATCGCCCTTTTCCTTTCGTCTCATGTCTCAGAATGATCTTATCCTTGGGTCTGAAATCTTTCACTAAACATACTGCTTTAGCCATTTTTGTCATAACCAACAATAGCTATTGGACTCAATCTGGAATTAGTCCTTAGTCATGTGCCATCGTCACGTAATACAACTTCTCAAGCCAAGAACACTTGGAACAATGAATTAAAACAAGTATGAGAAACTATACTAAAAAATTGGCTTGGCGCCTGTGGCTCAAGTGGCTAAGGCACCAGCCACATACACCTAGGCTGGCGGGTTCGAATCCAGCCCGGGCCCGCCAAACAACAATGATGGCTGCAACCAAAAAATAGCCGGGTGTTGTGGCAGGCGCCTGTGGTC
>NW_003852715.1:26904-29201 GCF_000181295.1 Otolemur garnettii
TGTCTCAAAAAAAAAAAAAAAAAACTTTAAAATCTACATACTGCTTCAATTTATCTAACAGTTCCCAACTCATTAAAAGCAAGTAAAGTTGGGTGGCACCTGTGGCTCAAGGAGTACAGTGCCAGCCCCATATACTGGAGGTGGCAGGTTCAAACACTGTCCTGGCCAAAAACTACAAACAACAACAAAAAAAAACAAGTAAACATGTATAAAAGACATAGTCCAAATAAACAAAAACCAAGATTTTTCAGAATATCCAATACTTCCTATTGGCTGGGCACCTGTGGCTCAAGCGGCTAATGCACCAGCCATGTACACCTGAGCTGGCAGGTTCGAATCCAGCCCGAACCCCCCAAACAACAATGACGGCTGCAACCAAAAAATAGCCAGGCCTTGTGGTGGGCGCCTGTAGTCCCAGCTACTTGGGAGGTGGAGGCAGGAGAATTGCTTAAAGGAGTTGGAGGTTGCTGTGAGCTGTGATGCCATGGCACCCTGCCGAAGGCAACAGCTTGAGGCTCTGTCTCAAAAAACAAAACAAAACAAAAAAAACCTTCCTATCTAAAGAATTATCATAATTATCAAACATTACCTACATTACCTAAGTATGTACCTTTATAGTTATTCTTATATTATATATTACAAGCTTCTTAATATGTTACAAAATGCAATGTATACTATTCATACATACCCGCTGTTTCACAAAATTTTTTTTTTAATTTTAGACAAAGTCAGCTCAGCACCTGTGGCTCAAGTGGCTAAGGCGCCAGCCACATACACCTAAGGTGGTGGGATCGAATCCAGCATGGGGCCACCAAAACAACATTGATGGCTGCAACCAAAAAGTAGCCGGGCATTGTGGTGGGCGCCTGTAGTTCCAGCTACTTGGGAGGCAGAGGCAGGAGACTCACTTGAGCCCAGGAGTTGGAGGTTGCTGTGAGCTGTGATGCCACAAAACTCTACCCAGGGGGCCAGTTTGAGGCTCTGTCTCAAAAAAAAAAAAAAAAATTTTAGACAAAGTCTCACTTTGTCATCATCTGTTGATTGCCTGGTGTCACAGCTCACAGCAACCTCAAATTCTTGGGCTTAATGCAATTCTCTTGCCTTGAACTCCTAGGTAGTTGGTACTACAGTAAGGTGACCAGATTTTAATATTGGTAAAGTAGGACACCATTGACTGGAGTAGGGGTAGGGTAGGGAGTGGGGGTAGGGGGGTTCTTAATTAAAAATTTGGTCTAGGCTCCGCGCCTGTGGCTCAAGTGGCTAAGGTGCCAGACACATACACCTAAGGTGGCAGGTTCAAATCCAGCCCCGGCCGCCAAACAATGATGGCTGCAACCAAAAAAAAAAAAGCCAGGCCTCGTGGCCTTGCGTCTGTAGTCCCAGCTACTTGGGAGGTTGAGGCAGGAGACTCACTTGAGCCCAGGAGTTGGAGGTTGCTGTGAGCTGTGATGCCACAACACTCTACCCAACGGGGCAGTTTGAGGCTCTGTCCCCCCCCCAAAAAAAATTTTGTCTATATGGAGCAACAAAAATTTTCATACAATGCAAAAATAGTATTGTAATATATTTTTTAAATTTCAACATAAGTACAATTTACAAATATAATACACTAAAAATTATGTATAGTATTATTTTATTCTGTGGCATATTTCTCATTTGAGTGAATTTTTTTTAGATTATTAAAGTTTAACATTATAAAATTAACAAAAATAATATAAAACTCATATCCTGGTGAAATAGCCATATGGCAGCCGAAAACTGTATATTCCCTTCCCGTTCTCATGCCGTTCCCTAGCTTGTTGTGCATTCTTTCCAAAAATCAGGACTTTTTTAAAACGCCATGGGACGCAGGACAAATTGTTAAAAATCAGGACTGTCCCGCCCAAAGCGGGATGTCTGGTCACCTTATCAGGTGCTGGCTAGAACACCGGGCTTTTTTTTTTTTTCTTTTCTTTAGAGATTAGATGTCCCTCTGGCTCTGGCTGGTCTCAAATTCATGAGCTCAGGCAATCCACCTACCTCAGCCTCCCAGAGGGCTAGAATTACAGGCTTGAGCTACCATGCTTAGCTGTGTTTCACAAATTTCAGAAACAAAATTAACCAGCACAGCCTGCATGTCAATTTAACTAACCATAACAAATTTAAAATTATTTAAAATTACTTTCATTTTAAATCAATTTCATAGATGGGAAAATAAAATAAAAGTAGAGAATGTGGTAGACAGAGACACCCCCACAACCTTTCTTATCTATTTCTCAGAACTGAGAATTCACTTTAAAACATAGGAAAAGTGGCTC
>NW_003852715.1:31153-35568 GCF_000181295.1 Otolemur garnettii
AAAAAAAAAAAAAAAAGGCTCCAGTTGTGACGGATGAGCCAAGAGAATCACCTAAGCCCAAGACTTGGAGAGAGCTGTGAGCTGGGACCTAATTGCACTCTACCGAGGGCAACAAAATGAGACTGTCACCAAAAAGAAAAAAAAACAAAAACTCAGTGTAGGCATAAAGCATTTAAACAGATTAATTCTGTGAGTGTAAGTCTGAAGCCTTGGAGAAGTATGAAGGAAAAGGCCTGGATAGAACTCCATAGTGGCTACTAACCTAGTCACCTAGGGGGCAAAGCCTGCAGGCAGGTTTTTGTCTGTCTCAGGAATTTCCAGAGTACTACCTAAGGATAGATGACTGCCTCCATATGGTCTGTTAAAGGTCAAGCATTCAATCTCTTTTCTCCCCAAGAGTTCTGTTTTGTGGTTTTGCTTTATTTATCAAGTGTATGAATAACTTTAGATAAGGTTAATGGAATGGTTATGGGTTAATCAGTAGACCTGTAGGCGCCAGGCAGTGACAGTCCTAGGGCATAAAGTTTGAGTCACAAGATTATTGATTAACAGTGTGTACATGCAGTACTGCCTATATAAGTTGTGGTAAAATAAAGAAGTTTTGCAGTTTGCCAGAGAGAGCTTCAGCCTCCATTTTTGTTTGTTTGTTTGTTTGTTTTTTAAGTCACCACTGTATCAAATTTATTATTTCAATGGCACTAACACAGCTGGAGTAAAGTTTTTTTGGTTTTTGTTTGTTTTTTTTTTCCCGGTTTTTGGCCAGGGATGGGTTTGAACCAGCCACTTCCAGAATATGGGGTGGGCGCCCTACTCCTTTGAGCCACAGGTGCTGCCCCTATAAAGTCAGCCACAATCATATCATCACAGCTCTCTTTTTTTTTTTCCCAGCCTCCTTTATTCCCTGAACATTTCAATGCAGACTTAACCTCTGTGGCATCGCTCCATGCAACCTTCATGCAACAACTCAGGAACCTTATAGACAGATGAATGCCATTGGGAGTTAAAGCAAAGGCTGTCTATGCCAGTTCAGAGAAGGGTGAAATTACTTGTCATCTCCAGGGTTTGGCATTGCAGGAGGTTTCATGCAGGACGTGGTGTTTAAGCTCCCAACTAACAGGCAATACAAAGGACTATGTGGTACAACTTCTGGGGGAAGGACTGAGTTACAACGTGGACTTTTCTTTTCTTTTTTTTTTTTTTTGAGACAGGAGCCTCAAGCTGTCCCCCTGGGTAGAGTGCCGTGGCATCTCAGCTCACAGCAACCTCCAACTCTTGGTCTCAAGTGAGTCTTCTGCCTCTGCCTCTGAAGAAGCTGGGACCACAGGCGCCCGCCACAACGCCCAGCTATTTTTTGGTTGCAGCTGTCATTGTTGTTTGGCGGGCCCAGGCTGGATTCGAACCCGCCACCTTAGGTCTATGTGGCTGGCGCCTTAGCCGATTGAGCCACAGGCGCCAAGCCAACGCAGACTTTTCTTAACAAACTCTGCAGCTCTTTCTATACAGGGCTTTCCGCTTTCTCTGGCATGCAGGTCTTCCTGAGGGATATTTGTATTTAGCACTGAATAGAAATTATATCCTTTTATTTCAGTTATGGATGCATACATATGTGTTTATATATAAACACAAAATAAATGCATGCTTTCCATTCATGGAAACAACATGTTAACAATTTTATATATATATATATATATATACACACATATGTTTTATGGTGAAAAGTTATATACAGGGTGGACATAAAGTTTGTCTGCAATTTATAATAGTTTACTATTTAAACTTAAAATTTCGGGATGGGCTGGGCACCCATACTCAGTGGTTAGGGTGCCAGCCACATGCATTGGGGCTGGTGGGTTCCAACCAGAAGAGGGCCTGCTAAACAAAACAAAACAAACAAACAAACAAAAATAGCCCAGTGTTGTGGCAGGGGCCTGTAGTCCCAGTTACTGGGTAGGCTGAGGCAAGAGAATCTCTTGAGAGCAGGAGATTGATGTTCCTGTGAGCTGTGACACCACAGAACTCTACCGAGTGTGACAAAGTAAGTCTCTGTCTCCAAAAAATAAATAAATAAACTTGAACTTCACTATTTCAGTTTTATTTTATTTTATTTATTTATTTATTTATTTTGAGATAGAGCCTCAAGCTGTCCCCCTGGGTAGAGTGCTGTGGCATCACAGCTCACAGCAATCTCCAACTCCTGGGCTTAAGTGAGTCTCCTGCCTCAGCCTCCCAAGTAACTGGGACCACAGGTGTCCACCACAACGCCTGGCTACTTTTTGGTTGCAGCCATGACTGTTGTTTGGTGGGCCCGGGCTGAATTCAAACCCACCACCTTAGGTGTATGTGGCTGACGCCTTAGCCACTTGAGACACAGGCGCTGAGCCCACTATTTCAATTTTAATTAAAATACTTTACTACTTCTATTGCACACATACGTTATATCCATGCTACATCCAAAATTAGACAGCTGGACTTTGTATTTTTATGTGAGGGGCAACCTGAGCTTTGAAACATCAGTCAGTCCTCTGTGTCAGCTTGTCCAATAGAAATGAAATGAGAGCTAGCTGTGTCACTTCCCTTTTCTAGTGGCCCGTCACAAGAAAGACAATGAAATAGGTTAAATTTATTCTGATTGCTCATTTAACCTTATATCTCCCAAAATATTGTTTTCCTAACTGATGAATTAAAGGATATTAATGAATTACTTTGGTTACATATTGTTACAATTCATCCTGTGCATTAAGTGTAGAGCACAGCGCTCCATTCAGAACCGCATGCGGCCAGTTGCTGCCAACTTTTTTTTTTTTTTTTTTTTTTGAGGCAGTCTCACTTGTTGCTTTTGGTAGAGTGCCCTGGTGTCATATTGCACAGTAACCTCAAATTCCTGGGCTTAAGAGACTCTCTTGTCTCAGCCCCCCAAGTAGCTGTGACTACAGGTGCCTGACACAATGTCTGGCTATTTTTGCAGAAGAGGTCTCACTCTGGCTCAGGCTGCTCTCGAACCTGTGAACTCAGGCAATCCATCCACCTCCTCGGCCTCCCAAGTACAGGGATTACAAGCATGAGCCACCATGCCCAGTCATAGATGCTGCCACATTGAATTGCAGCTCTGACGGCTCTGATTCTACCAACCTCAGAGATGTAATTGGCCCGAACCACACTCTTTTGGTTGTCAGCACAGGGCAACATTCTATTCCCTATAATTATGTCTCCTTAGGTCCAAAGGTGGAAGAGACAGAGCCCCAGGTGAGAGCACGGGACAGTGTGTACAAAGGGTCTACCTACAGACACACACTTCATGCACTGCTTGGTGGATGCTTATCTATCTTCCAGAAATCATACACTGAACAAAAATTAATGGACCTTCAAGAAGGAACCTCAATACTTTGGTTACATAACGCTGTAAAGGATGTGATATACAAATAAGCAAAGGATGTGATACTGTGACTGGACAGGGCAAGGTGGGTGTGAGATGTAGGTTTCTGAGAGGTACCTGAAGTGTGATAAGCACATCCACCACCTTCAGGGATTAGTGACCCCCACTAATTAATCCAACTTTCCCGGCTTTGAGTCTCAAATTGAACACAGGTGAGCACAACACCAGCCTCTTCTCCACCTCTGGCCTGAACCAAAAAGAAGAGACCTTGGGGCTGAGCTGGATAAGCAGGGATGTGGAGCCACGAGAAGTGGCATGTCAGTGACACCCGTAGCACAGTGGGTAGGGCGTTGGCCATAAACACTGAAGCTGGCAGGTTTGAGCCTGGCCTGGGCCAGCCTAGAAACAATGACAAATGCAACAAAAAATAGACGGTTGTCGTGGCGGATGCCGTTAGTCCCAGCTACTTGGGAGGCTGAGCCAAGAGAATCACTTAAGCCTAGGACTTTGATGTTCCTTTGACACGATGGCACTCTACTGAGGGTGACATCATGAGATGCTGTCTGAAAAAAAAAGGGAGAGAGAAGTGGCAGATAATGGCTGGGTTGGCCCTGCACCAGGGCAGGACCTTAGCACCCGGGTAGGAACCAGCCACATCCCAGGGCTCCTTCTACTTTAACTTCTTCCTTCCTTTTTTTTTATTTTATGAAACAGAGTCTCACTTTGTCCATCATCACCACCACCCCTCCGCCACCCCCCAGAGTGCTATGGCGCCATAGCTCACAGAAACTTCAGACTCCTGGGCTCAGCAATCCTCTTGTCAAAGCCTCCT
The DNA here is from genome assembly GCF_000181295.1 of Otolemur garnettii. NCBI lineage: Eukaryota > Metazoa > Chordata > Mammalia > Primates > Galagidae > Otolemur > Otolemur garnettii. The sequence continues at coordinate 35,359 of NW_003852715.1, forward strand.
GAGTAGCTGGTTTTTATTTTATCCCAGGTTTTTTTATTTTTTTTGAGACATAGTCTCACTTTGTTGCCCTCCTTACAGTGCCCTAGTGTCATAGCTCATAGCAACTTCACACTCTTGGGCTCAAGTAATCCTCATGTAGTCAGAGGAGAATTGTTAGTTTGGATTGGTTAAACTTAAATTGGTTCCTGCTAAGTTGATGCTGGGGAGCAA
>NW_003852715.1:35856-40005 GCF_000181295.1 Otolemur garnettii
GAGCCACAACAAGTAATTCTTAAAGAAATTGTAGCTTAGGGCCAGTCATGGTGAATCACGCCTGTAATCCTAGCACTTGGGAGGCCAAAGCAGTGGATTGCCTGAGCTCACAGGTTGGAGACCTGCCTGAACGAGTATAAGACCCAGTCTCTACTAAAAATAGAAAAACTGACTCAATGCACATAGCACAGTGGTTATGGTGTCAGCCACATACACCGTGCTGGCAGGTTCAAACCCAGACCTGGCCAGCAGAGCAACAATGACAACTGCAACCAAAAATGGCTGGGCATTGTGGAGGGTGCCAGGGATCACAGCTACTGGGGAGGCTGAGGCAATAGAATCACCTGGGCCCAAGAGTTTGAGGTTGCTGTGAGCTGTGATGCCATAGCACTCTACCAAGGGCGAAACAGTGAGAGTCTAAGAAAATGATAATAAAATAAAAATAAAAATATGGCTCAGTGCCTGTAATTCAGCAGCCAAGCCACCAGCCACATATACTGGAACTGGCGGGTTGGAACCCAGCCCTGACCTGCCAAACAATAACAACTACAAACAAAAAAATAGCTGGGTGTTGTGAGGGGCTCCTATAGTTTCAGCTACTTGGAAAGCTGAGGCAAGAGAACTGCTTAAGCCCAGTAATTTGAGGTTGCTCTGAGCTGCGACGACACGGCAGTCTACCCAGGGTGACACAGTGAGACTCTGTCTCGAAATAAATAAATAAATAAATGATAAAAACAGAAAAACTGAGGCAAGCCCAGCGTGGTGGCTCACACCTGTGATCCCAGCACTTGGGACGCTGAGGTGGTTGGATTGCCTGTGCTCACAGGTTCTAGAGCAGCCTGAGCCAGAGTGAGACCTCATCTCTAAAAATACCTAGGCATTGTGTCAGGCACCTGCAGTCCCAGCTACTTGGGAGGCTGAGACAAGAGAATCGCTTAAGTCCAGGAGGTTGAGGTTGCTGTGCCATATGACACCACGGCACTCTACCAAAGGTGAGAAGTGAGAGTCTGTCCCCCCACCAAAAAAATTTGGGAGCAACTGGCCGCATGCTGTTCTGAATCAAAAGCTGTGCTCTACACTTAATGCATTGGATGAATTGTAAGGATATGTAACCAAAGTAATTCATTAACATCTTTTTATTCATCACTTATGAAAATAATAATTTGGGATATATAAGGTCAGCTCTGATGCTATGGCACTCTACCCTGGGTGACATAGTAAGACTCTGTCTCAAAAATAAAAAAAAAATTAAGTACATAAATAAGTAAAATAAAATAAATTGTCCTAAGTAACAAACAAAGCTTCTTACCAAAACAAAACCAGTTGCTTTGTCTTGCTTTCCTGTTACCTCCCTACCTGAGGCACATACAATATTCAAACACTCTTGGAGGATGGTTTATTCCTCAACATACCTTTTGCCTCTCAGATTCATTCAGATTCCTAAAGCAGTCATTTAGAAGATCCTTTTTTTCCTCCCTGGTCCATTCAATCTCTCTAATCATTTTTTGTTCTCCAAGAAAATGGTCTAAATTCTTATGTCTTTCTTCTTTAATGAAGAAGAGCATTTAAACATCTTTACCCCAGTGGAAGGTTGGTGTAATGTTTAAGAAATTTCCTCCAACAGGTAGTACATTAATAAATTTGTATGTCTTTTGTCTTATGAATTTTTCAGGTGTGTGTTGGTATTCAGGGAACAATCAAAAAATTAAGGGGGAGATTTTCTTTTGGACTCTGAATTAGTGAGAGTGTTACCGATGGAGAGGGTCCAGCTGCCTGTCACCATCAGCCAATATGCAGGGATAGGTTCATCAAACTTTGTCAGAAAGCCAGCATTTCCAGAGAACAGTGAGAGTAGCCTGTCCACACTGTTCTGTTCCTCCATTTCCAAAATCACACCTTTATATTTAATGGTTCATAGCAAATACCATATTAACTTTAAATTAAAAACAGCCCTACTCAGTGACAAACTATAACATTTCCAATTGAAAAGTGAGTTCTCTTGGAGCCCAGCATGGTGGCTCACGCCTGTAATCCCAGCACTTTGGGAGGCCCTGGTGGGTGGATCACCTGAGCTCAGGAGTGTGAGATCAGCCTGAGCTAAAGGGAGATCTCATCTCTAAAATTAGCCGAAGTTGTTGCTTTCTTTTCTTTTTTTTTTTTTTTTTTTGCTTAGCAAGCCCAGGCTAGTTTTGAGCCTAGGAGTTGGAGGTTGCTGTGAGCTATGACATTCCTGCACTATAGTCTGGGGCAATAGAGTGAGACACTGTCCCCAAAATAGTTAATTCACTAATGCACATAACTTGTCATTTGTTTTATTTTTGCATCTCCACACTTTGGGTAAATTTTAGATGAATACAAGTATAGAAATGATTAGGTGACGTTATGTTTGTGTGGTCAAATCCCTGTTGCAGATGTGCCCCTCACCCAGGGTACATCTGCCATACACACTTACATTGTGTCCGTTAAGTGTTAAGCGAGAGCACACCAATCTCCCTACCTCCTCCCCTCTAATTTTGTACTGTTTTGCTATAAGACTAATCATTTTTATACTTTGAGAGGTTGGGACCAAAAATGAAAGATTATTCTGAGACATGAATGAAAGGAAGCAGAGTCCAGATTCTGTGGGGGCAACATGGCCTTTGAACAGTCAGGTGTGAGCAGGCTGAGTTTGAAAAAGAAGTCAGCAGGTGGGCTAAGGCTGGGTGGAAATACAAGACTTGGCAGAGTGGGGATTGGCAGACTCATTCCTTCCTGGGCAGACTCACTCCTTCCTGGACAGAATAGTTCTATTTATTTGGGTCCTACATTTGGCCCTATCACAATGTGTACCTTATAAGAATAAATTGGAGTTGGATTTTGTTTTTCTAACCTAGGAGTGAAAGGCTTTAGATCCCTTTCAGCCTAATTCCCTCTATATTTTAACACTCTACAGGGGGACTGGTTTCCCTCCTACATTTTTTCACAAGTATGGCAAGCCTTAACCCATTGTAGGGATCCTGGCAAAACTCACCCTATTCCCATGAGCATCCTGGAACCAGAAGAATGATTGCCCAATGTCTAAGTGATGGTCAGAGACTTTTGTGAATGCCTTTTAGAAGAGAGGGAGGAGAATGTGGAAAGTATAGGTGTACCACACTGTTCCTAGGGAGGATGTGTAGATGGAGGGAAACAGACTGATTTATAAATTAACCTGAGTGGCAGGTATTGTGATTTTTTTTTTTTTTTGAGACAGCGTCTGAAGTTGTTACTCTGAGTAGAGTGCCATGACATCATAATTCATAGCAACTTCCAACTTGGGCTCAAGAGATCCTCGTGCCTCAGTTTTTCTATTTGTAGTAGAGACAGGGATCTCACTCTTGCTCGGTGTCAAATTCCTGAGCTCAAGCAAGCCACCCTCTTCAGCCTCCTAGAGTGCTAGGAATACACATGTGAGACACCACTCCTGGCCCAGGTATTGTGTTCTAAATGATTTGGGCCCAGGTCTGTTAGTATTCAGAAAAGACAGACAGGAGAACCTTTTGATTCCCAATCGGGTTACTCAGGTTTTATGTAGATAGAGATAAGGCCTCTCCCAATGCTTCCTGCTCATGAATGGCCTTTAATTCAGAATATTCTTTATACCAAGGAGCCATATTTTGAGGTGACATTTGCTTAGCTCCTTCTTCCCCTCTTCTGGAATGTCCTTATAAGTTTCAGCCCGGCGCGGTGGCTCACGCCTGTAATCCCAGCACTGTGGGAGGTTGAGGAGGGAGAATCACTGGAGCTCAGGAGTTCGAGACTCGCCTGAGCAAAAGTGAGACCCCCATTCATGAAAAAAATGGAAAAACCCAGCCAGGCGCCGCGGGGAGCGCCTGTAATCCCAGTGGCTTCCAGAGGCTGAGGCAGCGGGATGCCCACAAGCCAGGAGTCGGAGGTTGCAGTGAACTACCAAGCCGCTGCACTCTGCTCAGGGGCACAGGGTGGGACTCTGTCTTGACAAAAAAAAAAAAAAGTTTCAAACATTAAGAGCTGAACTAGCGATTGTGAAACGAGAGCGTGGGTTTGTAAGCTAATAATAAGATGTGTGGGCTCGGCGCCTATAGCTCAACCGGCTAAGGCGCCAGCCACGTACACCTAAGGTGGCGGGTTCGAATCCCCAGCCCGGACCCG
>NW_003852715.1:40353-40993 GCF_000181295.1 Otolemur garnettii
AGAACGGTTTCACTTTGTTAATCTGATGAATATTTTGTCTTCTAGGAGATGTAGCTCAGTCTCTACTTGCCCTGACTGACTTACATGAGAAGAACATTGCTTTCTAATAACAGCATTACCTTCTCCTGGTTGAGCTATTAAAGCACCCAGGATGCTGTGATTTTGAATTATGACAGAGGCTAGATTATTAACCTCTGCTTGAAGTGTTCCTGATGTCAGCATGGTGATGTCAAAATCCTGTTCTATAACCATGGAGAGATTCATGATTTCTCTTTCAATTTAATAAATTCTAAATGTTGGACAAAGGATCCTGAGCATTGAAAAGAGTTTTGAAATATGATGAATGAAGGAGCTAAGGAAATTTCACCCCAAAATATGACTCCTTGGTATAAAGGATATTTTGAATTAAAGGCATTCATGATCAGGAAGTACTGGAAAATTCCTTTCCTCTATCTACATAAAACCTGAGTAACCTGATTGGAAATCAAAAGGGGCTACTGATAATAGACCTGGCCTCAAGGTCATTTGAAACACTGATTCCTGTCTCTCAGGTTAATCTACAAACCCGTCTGTTTCTACATCTACACACACTCCCCCCTGGCAACCACTTGCTGCACCTACACTTTCCACATTCTCCCCC
>NW_003852715.1:41105-42553 GCF_000181295.1 Otolemur garnettii
AGGGGAAAAGGCAGGTTTCACTGTGATCCCACAGTTTCCCATAGTTAGCAGCCTCTCACAGCCACTCTGCTCTCCTGAAAGCCAAAAGTTGAAGCAGGAAGAGGCGAACTCTGTCCAGCCAGCAAGTGGCAAGGTGGTTTACTTACCAATCAGACTCCCCGTTTTTCTTTCTGTTGGCTCTGGTTGAACAGATAGTAAAATATGTTTGTCCTTTCCATATTTAAGATTAATGAGATAAACATTCTTGTTGGTGACTAATCGTGTAAGCAACTCTGATGTTGGCATATTTTTAGGTACTTTGTGGGTTATGAATATTCAGATTGTTTGATTCCATCTCCTCTCAGAAATAAATTCTAATTATTATGGCTTGTTTTTGTTTTGTGACTTATCTTTCTTTGTCATTTTGTCTAAAGAGGGTTACCATAGAGTGGAACTTGGGCCTAGATCCCCATCATTCCTAAGTTCAAACCAGCCCAGCATACTAGCCAGGTACATGGTTAAGACAATTCAGGTTACTTATCTTTTTTTTTTTTTTCAGACAGAGTCTTATGTGGCCCTCGGGTGAAGGCCATGGCTTCACAGTTCACAGCAACCTCAAACTCTTGGGCTCAAGCCATTCTCTTGCCTCAGCCTCCTAAGAAGCTGGGACTACAGGTACCCATCACAATGCCTGGCTATTTGTTTGCTGCTGTTGCAGTTGCCATTGTTGTTTTCATCAGGCCTGTGCTGGGTTCAAACCTGCCAGCCCCGGTGTATGTGGCCTGCACCATAACCACTGAGCTATGGATGTGGAGCCTAATCCAGTGTCTTTTAACACAAATTTTGTTTCAAGTCCCAGAAAACAAAGATGTTTGAGGTTTTCTTCTAGTCATGTTTTATGTCTCTGAGCTTGACTTTGTGACTGAGAAAGAGTTCTCTCCTCAGGCTCCTCCATCCAGGAGGTGTGTTTCATCAGTAACACGTCTGGGTGGCCCATCTGGAAAGACTGGGTCCAGGACACACAAAATTCTAAGCAGCATATTGTGTGTACCAACCATGTCAAGCTCTGAAGAGTTAAGTCTTTTCTCTTTGTCTATTCTATCAGAAGTCTATTTCTGAAAGTCAATTTTTAGGAATCTTAGAAATGGCCTTTTCTATGAAAAGGCATTGGGCCTTATAAAGAGGCATTACATTGAGTTGCTTTCTGAATAAACATAACATCGGGATTAATGACCAAAAATGGATTAAAAAAGACATCTAAATTTTTAGACTCTGTCTAAAAAACAATTATATTTATAACTTACAAAGTTCATTAGGCTCAGCGCCTGTGGCTCAATCGGCTAAGGCGCCAGCCATATACACCTAAGGTGGTGGGTTCGAATCCCCAGCCCGGGCCCGCCAAACAACAATGATGGCTGCAACCAAAAAATGGCCGGTGCTGTGGTGGGCACCTGTAGTCCCAGCTACCT
>NW_003852715.1:43638-44630 GCF_000181295.1 Otolemur garnettii
AAAAAAGGCCAATGAATAAAAATTCTTTATAAAAAATAGGCGCCGAGCCTCTGTCACCTTTAGTAGTAGATTGTGGGTGTGATGTCACAGCTCACATCAACCTCAGACTCTAGGACTCAAGCAATGCTCTTGCCTCAGCCTCCCAAGTAGCTGGGACTATAGGATCCCAACACAATGCCTGGCCATTTTAGCAGGCCCAGGTGGGATTCGAACCCACCAGGCCCAGTGCATGTGGCGAGTTCTCTAACCACCGAGCTATGGGTGCCAAGCCTCTTTTCTAGATCTTGTAAAAAGTGTTCTCCATCTCTTAAAATACTTCTTACATCTTCAGTTAAGTTATAACCTTGATTTCGGCTTGATAGTTTCATTTACAAGATAAGAAGTTCATCTGTTTGTCCTCAGTGAAGTTCACTCTATTCATCTTTATTCCTTTCTACTCTTTCTTCTCTGTGGATCATAGAATTTTAGCCAATCAAAACAGCCTGCTGACTCAAACTGTATTTAAGTGAGACAAATACTGAACGTTAGCCAATCCAACTGTTTTTAGACCTCACTTTCTCTTTTCTGTCCATGCATCTTCTCAACATTAGAGTCTCTCCAAACCACTTCTAATTCAGTTGATCAGTTTGTGAAATACTCTTTGCTCAATTAAGCTCTCTTTCATTTAATTTTTATCAAAAGTGTATTCTGAAATAGAACACCCAAGACTCCCAGAAACAGAGCACAAGCACCAATAGGCCCAGTCAGGAACCTGACAACCTGTTCACTGTCTCACTCCAACTTCATCTTTTTGGTAAGTTCTGTCTCAGATTCCAAGATACCACAGATTTATATTTTAAACTCTTTAAGTTTTTTTTTCAACAGAAATTTTAATCCTGTCTTAAATAGTAACACAATCTAAAATACATCTAAAATAAAATTAAATTTGATACTTAAATTATCAAATTTAGTTAAAAGCCTCAAATGTCTGCATGAAGAAAAACCAAATAAAT
>NW_003852715.1:44937-46222 GCF_000181295.1 Otolemur garnettii
CTAAAATACATCTAAAATAAAATTAAATTTGATACTTAAATTATCAAATTTAGTTAAAAGCCTCAAATGTCTGCATGAAGAAAAACCAAATAAATAGTGGTTAAATATACTTCATAAAATGTAAACTTCCACTTTCAGAAATTTGCCAAAATTTCTATTTACTTGAAAGCCTGAGGCAAGACAATCGTTTGAGCCCAAGAATATGAGGTTGCAGTGACCTGTGACACCACCGCACTCTACTGCGGGCAACATAGTGAGACTCTGTCTCAAAAAAATAAAATAAAATAAAATGAAAGATAAAGTCTGAATTTTTTCAAAAAAGTAATATTTAAAAGCCAGTGAAGGCCAGGTCGGTGGCTGATGTCTATAATTCTAGACCTCTGGGAAGACAAGGTGGGTGTATTTCTTGAACTCAGGAGTTAGCAACCAGGCCTGAGCAGCAGCAAGATCCATCTCTACTAAAAATAGAAAAACTATTTTAGGACAGTAGGATCTCTTGAGCCAAAGAGCTGGAGGTTGCTATAAGCTATAACACCGTGGACCGCTACCCAGGGTGACAGCTAGAAATTCTGTCTCAAAAAAAGGCCAATGAATAAAAATTCTTTATAAAAACTATTAAATCAATAATATGAGATGACTTGCATGTTAAGGTATGCAGACTCTCTTGTCCCCTTTTCTTTTAATTTTTTGACTTGCACTTATCTCCGAACATAGAAAATATGTGCAAATGAGGGATGATTAAGAAAAAGATATATATAATATGTAGAGAGAGAGAGAGAATTAGTATTGTTCTGGGATTTACAATATCTCCAACCAAGTTATTTCCGAGTGCATTGTTTGTAAGTCTCATCAAATCTCTGCAGGAAATTGCCCTTCCAAAACTCAAACTATCCATTTTTGACACTACAAATTGATTTTACAGATTTACCTCCAGATTTAATCTTTTCTCATTCTTTATTGTTTAATGAATAGACTAAATGTTTAACTAGATTTCCTGATAGAAGAGTGGTTAAAAGAACTAGTAACTGAGATTATCTCATGTTTTAATATTCCTTTATGCATTGAATCAAATCAGAGGACTCATTCTAAACCATTTGCTTACCATGACTCTACAATATTGATTTAAATTTTATACCCCATGTCATCTCCAATTCTCAGGACAAACAAAATGTAACAATCTAAAAATAAAAATGATTTTGAAAAATAATCTGACTCGGTGCCTGTGGCTTAGGTGGCTAAGGCACCAGCCACATACATCTAAGGTGGCAGGTTCAAATCCAGCCTG
>NW_003852715.1:50903-51887 GCF_000181295.1 Otolemur garnettii
TTGAGCCCAGGAGTTGGAGGTTGCTGTGAGCTGTGATGCCACAGCACTCTACCCCAGGGGAAAGCTTGAGGCTCTGTCTCAAAAAAAAAAAACAAAAAAAAACAAAAACAAAAATCTCTGCTCTTCTTATCTTATGAGGTAATAAAGTATACAAATGGTTCCCATCTCAATGGTCAATATGCTTAGGACTTGGTTGTCTGACACCCTCTGTTACCAAGTACTCCACTTAAATGCCAGTCAAATTACAAGTGTGGGCTATCTTTGTTCACAAGGTAGTACCTTATAAACACACAAAATGTACCATTATAAGAAATCCCCTTCTAGATAATAATTCAAAGTTTTTTTTTTTTTTGAAACAGAGGCTCAAGCTGTTGCCCTGGGTAGAGTGCCATGGCATCACGCTCACAGAAACCTCCAACTCCTGGGCTCAAGCGAGTCTCCTGCCTCCACATGCCAAGTAGGTGGGAGTACAAGTGCCTGCCTCAAGGCCTGGCTATTTTTCGGTTGCAGCCGTCATTGTTGTTCGGCAGGCCCGGGCTGGATTCAAACCCGTGAGCTCAGGTGTACATGGCTGGTGCCTTAGCCGCTTGAGCCACAGGCAATGAGCCCAAAGTTCTTTTGAATGATCGAAATACTTTCCCCAACATTTTGAACTTAAAATATTGAAAGAGCAGTGCACATTTCATTGACCTGCTTTCTTTATATGTGAGTAGTGTTATTTTCTCACGTGCTATACAAATAGTTGAAGGTTAATTAGCAATATCACTATAAATAGTAATGCTGCCAGTCTCCTTCAGACAAAGAAGTGGTTAAATGTATTAGGTAAATAACAGGTCTTCATCTACAAAATATAAAGATGAGATCATTTAGGTTTTTTGTTTTGGGAAACTAGGGTTTTAAAAGATATGTTTGAGGGGTGGCTCCTATGGCTCAAAGGAGTAGGGTGCCGATCCCATATGCTGGAGGTGCCAGGTTCATACCCAG
>NW_003852715.1:52760-55825 GCF_000181295.1 Otolemur garnettii
TTTTTTGCAGTTTTTTGGCTGGGGCTGGGTTTGAACCTGCCACCCTCGGCGTATGGGGCCGGCACCCTACTCCTTGAGCCACGGGCGCTGCCCCTAGCCAGCTATTCTTGAGGGCAGCTTCTCTAGACTATCTAAAAGACAGCTTAGATTCAAAATAGTCACATGATCTCATGTTTTCCTCAAAACCTCTTTTCCTGTGTTCCCCTCTTCTACTCATTTGTCTCAAAGCTGGAGCACACACATTTCTCTTCCTTGCAAAACACATACAACTGTGACAGAGAAACAATAAAAGCAATCATACATTTGCCATCTCCCCCCCTGCTCCTTTGCTTGCTGAATTGATTTTGGAGTTCTTCTCTCTTCTGCAGAATCCCAACACTTCGTTTATCTTCAACCCCGTTTCCGCTTTTGAATTCCAGGCATCATCATCCTCCCCTAAAGGGCACCCTGCCCTCAGTTTTACTTCCTCACTCTCCGCTCTCTACAGAACAGCCAGCCTGTAGTCCCATCAACTTGGGAGGCTGATATAGGAGATCACTTGAGTCCAGGAGTTCTGAGCTGTAGTGCACTATGCTGATTGGGTGTCCACACTAAGTTCGGCATCAATATGGTGACCTCTTGGGAGTGGGGGTGCCACCAGCTTGCCGGAGGGGTGAACCAGCCCAGGTAGGAAATGGAGCAGGTCAAAACTCCCATGCTGATCAGTAGTGGGATGGTGCCTGCATTCCAGCCTGGGCAACATAGTGAAACCCTGGCTTTGGGAAGCTGAAGCAGGAGCCAAATCAGCTCTTAACGGGTGAAACTTCTAGGGAAATTCCAGTTCAGGGAAATGAAGGAGCTAAGGAAATTTCACCCCAAAATGTGACTTTTTGTGTTGTGCCCAGGAATTCCACAAAGACCGCACTGCCAAACAAGTTGAATTCGTACCAGGGTCCCTTTATTGAAAAGCCACTTGGCGATTACCTCAATGTCCCAACATGGTGTTTCTTAGAGCAACCCCAAGTGTTTAAGTGGTTGGGTTATTTTTTTTGCAGTTTTTGGCCGGGGCTGGGTTTGAACCCGCCACCTCTGGCATATGAAGCTAGTGCCCTACTCTTTTGAGCCACAGGCACTGCCCCTAAGGGGTTGGGTTTTTAAGGCGCATCCGGGGAGGATAGCAAGCAAGAGTTGTACAGAAGCAGAATTTGGGGGTTAGTTATATGTCTTAGTTATATGTCATACACCTCGTACACATATTAGTTTCATACTTTGTCTCAGTATTTTCTCCATCTGGTATTGTTTAAAGGTCGGTCTGAGGACAGTTGGTTCGTTTCCCAGGGAGTTAGCCAAGCAAAGAACTGGGAGTGAACTAGAAGTAAGAAAACAATTAATACTCTCTCATTTATCTTGGGGGTGAATTAAGACTTACTTCATTTCCTTTTTGAAAACTTGCAGTCTGGAAATTTGCCAGTAGCTAACTGGTATTTTTTCATTATAGCCTAGGCCTGACACTTATCTGCTTTAGCCTAGGCCCACTTAGGCCTATCACTTGGTATAAAGAATATTTTCAATTTCAGATCAATCAAGGGGTGGTGCCTGTGGCTCAGTGGGTAGGGCGCTGGCCATGTTAACCCCCAGACTCAATTCAAGCACCACTCTGAGAGTCTGAACATCGCTGCAAAGGCACGAGGAATTTTATTCATTCAAGCTCAGAGCCTGGGCTGCCCTTTAAGAAAAAGCGGGAACAGCCCTTACAGACTATCCAGAAAGTCCCTTTATACCTCTCCCTCTTCCCTCCCATTAGACCATCCCACCCCATCCCCTTATTGGTAGGTAAACCATGTCTGTCCTAAACTGACAGGAACAGGGTGGTCGTGTTCAGGGTTGATTGGCTCAGGGATGAGTCTTCTTTGTCTCAGGTGAGCGAATAAGAAGGAAGGGATAAAGGTCGCAAGTGGGGCGAGTGCAGAGTAGAGTGCAAAAAAGGGAGGGGGTCAGGATGTGGGCTGAGTGCACAAGGGGGCTAGTGGGACAAAGCAGGAGGGGGTCAGGATGTGGGTTTTAACACCTAGGTATGATAAGGTCCTTGGTATGTGGCAGCCTGTTATTCTGAATAAACAACAAAAGGAGGTAGTTTGACTTGTGACTTGAGTTAATTAGTTTGGCTCCCACATTCCCCCCTCTGTTTTGAACATAGAGGAGCCCAATCATGGGCTTTTGGCAAACTCTGGGTCTTCACTGGTATCAAGGGGGGTATAAGAGGATTGTAAGACTAGAAGTTGAACTGCATTGGTTCTATTTTGAATGAAAACTAGTAGGTTATTCACAGCCCCATATACTAAGGGTGGCAAGTTCAAACCCAGACCCAGCCAAACTACAACCAAAAAATAGCCAGGCGTTGTAGCTGGCGCCTGTGGTCCCAGCTCTTTGGAAGGATGAGGCAAGAGAATCACCTAAGCCCAGGAGTTGGAGGTTGCTGTGAGCTGTGATGCCCGCCACTCTACAAGGGTGATAAAGTGAAACTCTGTCTATAAAAATAAACAAACAACAACAAAAAAACCCAATAATGGCCAGTCATGATCAGGAAGCATTGGAAGAGGCCTTTTTAATATCTACATAAAACCTGAGTAACTTAATTGGGAATCAAAAGGGGCTGCTGACTTCCTTATTACATGCTAATAGCTCTGGCCCCAAGGTCATTTGAAGGAGGATACCTGTCTCTGAGGTTAATCTACAGATAAATCTGTATCCACCCATCTACCCACACTCGCCCCAGCAACCACTTGCTGCACCTACACTTTCCACATTCTCCCCCTCCCTTCTGAAAGGCATCTATAAAAGTCTCTGATCATCACTGAATCTGTGGGTAATTATTCATGTGCTTCCACCCATACACATGCTATTTAGAATTAAAACTTTTTCTTATTTATTTTACTCTCAAGCTGTCTCCCTGGGTAGAGTACCATGGCATCACAACTCACAGTCACCACCAACACTTGGGCTCAAGAAATTCTTTTCCCTAGTTTCCCAAGTAGCTGGGGCTACAGGTGCCTCCCATAATGCCCAGCTTTTTTTTTTTTTTTTTT